>NC_057723.1:77507137-77536519 GCF_004010195.1 Chiloscyllium plagiosum
CTGATGAAGGGCTTTTGCCCGAAACGTCGATTTTGCCTGTCCTCGGATGCTGCCTGAATTGCTGTGCTCTTCCAGCACCACTGATCCAGAATCTGGTTTCCAGCATCTGCAGTCATTGTTTTTACCTTGTTGATTTTAACCCTACTGCGAATCCTCTTGCAAGGATGCCTGCCTTGAAGAAGTTTTCCTCCACTCTCTACAACATTTCTGATGAAGGGCTTTTGCCCGAAACGTCGATTTCGAAGCTCCTTGGATGCTGCCTGAACTGCTGTGCTCTTCCAGCACCACTGATCCAGAATTCTTAGCATTGTGCTGCATCATTTAAAAAAAAATTCAAACTCAAATTATAGATAAGTCTATGGTGCAGAAAACCAAAAAGATGAAAACAAAATTATAAAGCAACTTAGATAAAACAAGAGATAGTGATTAAGCAAAGTGCTTAAATTCATATCAAGGGGAGGCAATGGTCTGGGGGTATTACTGCTGGACTGTTAATTCAGAGACCCAGACAATGTTCTGGGTACCCAGGTTGGAAGTTCACCATGGCAGATAGTGGAATTTAAATTCGATAAAAAGAAATCTGGAATTAAGAGTCTAATGATGACCATGAATGTCGCATCAACATGTTGACTCTTAACTGCTCTGAGGAGAAAGTGAGGACTGCAGATGCTGGAGATCAGAGTCGAGAGTGTGGTGCTGGAAAAGCGCAGCAGGTCAGGCAGCATCCAGGCAGTATCAGGAATGAAGAAGGGCTCAGGCCCGAAACGTCGATTCTCCTGCTCCTTAGATGCTGCCTGACCTGCTGCGCTTTTCCAGCAATACATTTTCAGCTCTTAACTACTCTGGGTAATTAGGGATGGGCAATAAATGCTGGTCTAGCCAGTGATGGCCCCATGGAAGAATAGAGAAACAGAAAATTAAGCTGTATTCTGAATACAAATGTTTCAAAGACTTGCTGAAGGCTTCCCTCAAGGAATGTGACAGAGATGTAAACGTGTGGAAGACCCTCTTTCAGGAAGAAACCAACTTGGAGGAAGCTCCCATATGAAGGGACACAATTCTTTGAGAACGCCAGTCAGCCAGAGGAAACATGGAAAAGGAACCAGAGGAAGAAATGCCAGAGATCTCAAGGTCAAAGACCAATTCCACCTCCAAAATGTGTACTTGGCAATATCAGGTCCATCAGCCACACAAAGACACACTGAACCCATGACACAAAATTTCCTCCGTGGACAATCATTAGCGAATGTTTGTCAGTGACAATATTCCGAAAAGCACCAACACATTTACAATTAGAAATATTTCTTACTATTTGGGATTTCGGCATCAAAGATTTTATTGAAGAAATTGAGAGTTGTACCTGCTATGGTCACTGTGAAATTCCTTAGAACCTCGCCTGTTCCACGCACCACACAAAGGTACAGGCCAGAATCATCATATGTCATCTCAACAATTTCCAGAACCTTCCGGGCCACATGCACCCTGTCATCTGACAGAAGTTGCTTGTCTTCTTTGTACCAGTTGACATTCACAGATCGATTGGTGTCACATGTTAACTTGAGTCCATCACCAAGGTTCAGGAGGAGATGATCCTGAGCTTCGGCAGTTTCACTGGTAAATAACACTATAAACATAGAAAAAGGAAACTTTTATTATGATTGACATGATCCGTGGAGAATTGCTTCATATTCTCTCTCCCTTTTGCATCTGTCTGTATCTTATGAAACATCTTGTACTTCCTGCCTAAAGGAAAACACAATGACATCTAAAAGTAAGATTTAAGACATTTGTGTCAATATTTTCCATTTATAAAACTGTAATTGTTTGGATATATCAACATTTTGCTACGCTTCATTTACATTATTACCTCAGGTTCTGAAGTGAGAACAGAACCTGTAACATCATAGGACAGATAAGAGTTTTGAGGGGCCTTTTAAAGTGGTCCCTCCCACACTGTCGTGTAGGAAGTGACAGAGGAAATGCCATCTTCTGGCTCATGGTGGATAAGTTATGATTTTTGATGCAGTCAGCAGCAGAGTTCTATGGGAACTGTCATCAGAGTTGGGATTGCACTCAAGTAGAATTTCCAGGTCTCTCTTTCCTCATCTTAATGTTGAGGGTTTTTCCAAATTAAAAACAATTGACTAAGTTGAATTTTGAAAGCTTTAATTGTCACCTAGGTTTCATTCATGCCCTTAAGAACATTAGTACTCATTGAAAGTTTACATTTTTGGATAGCCTTATGCAAAAGAAACATAACCAGGGAAATATTACAAAATTCTAAATCTAATGCATTATGACAACTCTTAGAAAGGCACTCTATCAATGTGTCCAGATGTAATATTACATCCCAACCACCATCCAGTGCTTTCCAGGTCAAATCTCTTCTATCCTGAAGAAGGGCTTATGCCCGAAACGTCGATTCTCCTGTTCCCTGGATGCTGCCTGACCTGCTGCGCTTTTCCAGCAACACATTTTCAGCTCTGATCTCCAGCATCTGCAGACCTCACTTTCTCCTCTCTTTTATCCTCACACAGTAGATAAACATAAGGAATCTAGAAGTGAGTTAAAGCTTACAATGGGATCTCACCTACTCCCAAATACCCATAGAACATATCTGCAATTTCAACTATCTAATTTCCACTTTGCCCGACAAAAATATTCCTAGTTCTACAAGGTCAGGACTGACTCCAAAGTGCTATAACATATCAATTTACAATGGTTGAATTATGCATATCATACCTACAAAATCCTTGACCACACCTGAACTACTGTGAGCAGTTCTGGGAACCACACCTTAAGAAGAACGAGATGCAGGATAAATTTACCAGATTGATACCTGTGCTTCATGGGTTGAACTATTCAGAGAGATTAAACAAACCAAGCCTGTATTCCCTGGAATTTAAGGGAATTTTATCAAAGCTTCATGACATGGCTCAGCATCAGCCTCGGCACAAGGTGTGATCATTATTCCTCTGGTAAAAGGAAGAAAGTCGCTGGTAGATTTGACTAAAAACCTGCCCTCTGTAGATGAACCCTGTTATCCTGGACTCATTATGGTAACAAAATCAGTAATTCTATGCACCAGGGTCAGTAATGAGGCTGACGGATAATGAGGCAAAAGCCAAATCCAATAACAAACACCACTCTGCACCAGACCATTCCACCCAAACAGAGGACACTAATTCCTGAAGAAAATTCTTGGGATTTTTTTTCAAGCCATTCTTCTCTTAAGTACCAAACAAAAAAGCAGTTAGCAAGTATGTAATGCTGGCCACATATGAGCCAGGCTGGAGGCTGCAGCCCTCTATTTTACAGCTGCATTGGATTAACTAAAACAGCACAGATGGAGGATTGTGAGAAAAGACTCTGAGCTAATTTCAGACTGTTTAAGGTCTCTCTTGATTAGATTAGATTCCCTGCAGTGTGGAAACAGGCCCTTCGACCCAACCAGTCCACACCGACCCTCCGAAGAGTAATACACCCAGACCCATTTCCCTCTGGACTAATGCACTTAGCACTATGGGCAATTTAACATGGCCAATTCACCTAACCTGCACATTTTTGGACTGTGGGAGGAAACTGGAGCACCCGGAGGAAACTCACGCAGACACGGGGAGAATGTGCAAACTCCACACAGACAGTCGCCTGAGGCTGGAATCAAACCTGGGACCCTGGTGCTATGAGGCATCAGTGCTAAGCATTGATCCACCATGCCACTGCTGAAGCTAAATGGGGGTTTGTTCAGTTATCGGACCCTTCTGATACCTCAAACACTGTATATGTAAATGTAATCTTGTACAAGTAAGAAATGCCTTTGTTTATTGAATAGAGTCAAACGTTTCACCATAGGCTTCTGTACAGAACTGAACTGCTTTAGGGACTATGAATGTATCTACAGATAGTTTTATGAATAAAGTATATTTTTAAAATAAAAAGTTCCAAACTGTTTTAAGTTCATCTCCTGCAACTGGTAAAATCTTGAGTATTTGCTTTCTTTTCCCTACCCAATAATTTAATTGTGGACAGGTAGTACAAGATATTGTCTCGTGATTTCAGTTTCCATGGTTCACATTAGCTGGATTAATAGCTCCATCTCAATTATTTTATGGGGAATGTCCTTCTGAAGTAAGGCTTGGTTCTTTCAACATGTAAACAATACTCTCCCTAATCATTGCTATTCCTGTCACCTATAAAAGTTCAGGATCTGCTCCTGCATCTTGATAAGCTATGGGTGGAATTTAATCCCCTTGCTGAGGTGTGCTTGGTGGTTAGAAGGGCATAATCAGGTAGGAGGAGGGGGAAGCCAAGCCTGCTTCATGCTCCCACACCGATTAGCTCCCTGGTGGGGAGTTTTGAGCAGAACCTTCTTGCACTGCTGGCAATTGAGATCCTTAAGTGGACAATAAATGCCCACTTAAGGGCCATAACTCACCAACAGTGGTCTGTTTCCCTGACAGGAGTATGACGAGTACCTGGTGGTCCTGCCATTCAAGAGAGTTGCCATCCTTGATGCCAAGGGAGGCCCACCTTTGGCCAGTCAAATGCCAAGAATGACACTTAATACAGTCAACCTTGTCTAAAAGAGGTGATGCAGAGGGAGACCCACAGTATTCCCTCTAAACCCAGACCTGTATATGTTAACGCCATAGTCAACTCTCTCTCATGCTACACCATTTAAAGTTTAAACTTTCTTGCAATCAGTCATTTATCCAAATAAAATCAGAAAGAACTGCAGTGCCATAAATCAGAGACAAAAGTAGAAACTGCTGGAAAAGCTCAGCAGGTCTGGCAGCATCTATGGAGAGAAATGGGAGCTAACATTTCGGGTGAGGAAGTGTCACTCGACCTAAAACGTTAACTATGATTTCTCCCCAAAGATGCTGCCAGACCTGCTGAACTTCTCCAGCAATTCCTATTTTTGTCAGTTATTTTTCCAATTTCAGATCTTCAGAACTAAACTAAATTTCTCCCTCAATTTAGTTGCTGCAATGCATACTCCTAGAGTGTTTGTTACCTCCAATTAAAAGCCAGTGAAAATAAGCCAATTTTGTGACTGAGTGAAAAATGAAATACAAAGGAGGGCATATGAATGTAAGCACTACAGACTGGGATGCAACTGCAGCTCCTGCCAATTACAGTCTTTATCAATCCTGCCTAACATTCATGAGATAACACTGACCTTCAAAGTACAAACACTTCAAGGTGCACTAAACTCTGTTGAAGGCTTTACTCTGATCATTTCTCAGCTGGGATTGGTTGGGAGGCTGTAGGATGACAATAGCCTGATTTTTAGTTTAGTTACAGGATTGCAGTCATGGTCACTTATTTGTATTACGTCAGAGTGACATTAAAGAATTTTATGGGCACAAACACTGAACAAGTTTTCTCTTTGGCTGTAATTGGCAATTAATTTGCAAAATGTATTCCAAGTTGAATTACTTTTCCAAAGTGCAGTTGTCGTTCACTTTTCTGTTCGCACTCATTTACACAACATAAAATCCCATGAAAATATGAGCCAGTTCAATTGGGCACAGTTCTTGATATAAATTAGCACCAGGTACAGTCTTTCTGAAAACGATCCAGTCACAAAAAATAAGTATTTTGATAAGTATCTATCCATCATCTGTGAGGGTCCTGATTTTTAATAGTTGAAGAAAAGGACTTTCTAAAACAGGCAAAGAATCATTTAATTCATGTATTGCAGTCAATTTCTTTATAAATGATGTAGGTGTTTTAACTTTGAAAATCTCAAACGTGTTTAGTTGTGTTCCTGAATCAAAAACTTAATTTTAAGAATTTTCATAATGGTCTAGGAATGGACAAAATTGGCCAAAACTTGTACAGTGATCAGTCTAGAGTGTGACCTTCCTTCTGAACAGGGTGAAAACCAACATACAAGATTGTGGAAACCCTGTGCCTGAAATTTCCCAATCTTTTGTGCTGATATAACAGATTCTGAGGTCAATGACATTACAAGAACCCATACAATCTGGGAGAAACTCTATCCCGGCTATAGCAATATCAGCAAGCTTCCTTCATGCTGGTCTGAGCAATCCTTATATTAGGATAGGATATTACTGTTATAAAGCTGGACTTAACAAGTTTGGCCTTTCAGCACAACTAAGAAGAGGTGACCTAGAATCACAATGATACAGCATAGAACAATGCCTTTTGGTCCCAAGTACTAGTCTCCAGACTTTTAAAGAATTGTCCTGCTTGTCCCATGTCCCATATTTTTCAACAGTGTACCGCATATATTTCTACATTTCTAATGGGCCCCATGATTATGAAGGATTATAACTGGGTAAATTGTTAGCGGGGGCCAAAGAGATATTTGCAGAATCGTAACAAATTCCAAAAAGCTGCAAAAATAATAAAAGAGTGACATTAGAAAATATTTTATTCACAATGGGGATGTTGGGTGTTAGGTTTTGCAATTCCTTGTCACAAATGATTGTTGAAGCTGAATTCATAAATTATTTTTAAAAATGGATGATTGTTTGAAATGAGAATACTGCTCAGCAGCAGTAGGAGATTGGGATTAGACTAGTGACCCCTAGGGAACAGGAACCGGGTCAGAGTGGCCTGTTTCTATGTTGATAGATTCTATGACATCTTACTTTACATTAACATTTTTTGCATGTTTATCCCTTGAGAAGAAATGGCCATGATGCCTCTTTCTTTAACTACGCCAGCACAAACGTGAGACAGATTTTCATTTAAATGAAGCAGATTTATCTGACTCAGCCTAATACTGAATGATGACACAAAGATGTCAGTGCCTACACCAATTAACTCATACAGTGAGAATCAGACGGTCACACATAATGTGAGATGTTGTCACCCTGATGTTTATCATTTCTGCAGGTACAGAATAATCTCCTGTAGCAGAAGTTACAACTCTGAAGTTTTAAATCAAGCATCCTATGCAATGGGAAAAACTCAAGCTCTTTAAATGTATGTGTTGCAGCAGTGTTTTTTTGTTGAAAATCAATGTCTTTCTCATCACCAGACTCCCCACCATCCCCCAAAGGGTCATGACCCAATACCTGACATGGGAAGACAAGAAGGAATGATTTGCTGCTTGCTGAGGCATGACCTTTCAACCTTAGCCAACAACCCCACAGTGACAAGGACAAAAGTACGTTACTTTATAGGACAGGGTGCAGTCAGAGGCTGAGACTCTGCGGGTGTCTTGGAAGAGGTCACTCACTGGGAAACCTGACAACTCCATTGACAAACACGTCAACCTCTGACAGAGCTTCAAGTCAAAGCGTTTGGGTTGAAAACTTGAGGGTGTGGCTTCAAAGAGACTAAAAGTCACTTCTCGGTCACATTCTGAGCAAAATAGCAAAGTGCTCAACCTGCAGTGGAGGACCAACAACTGGAGACAAATAATAGCAAAAGCAGCTATACCCAGAGCCCTCAAATCTTACCAAAGCTCTGGATTCCTGACAACTAAAATAATTAGAGACACCTCATATTTAAGTAACTAATTACTCACAGGAATGTTTTGTTTGTTTGATTTGATTTACATCAGTTATACAGCACAATAGTACATTTTAAATGTGTACCATTGAGATTAGTACGAAAACTATTGCACTTTTAATATTTAATCCAATATTTAATCTGGTGATCAGTGAAACAGGGTTCCAAGGTGTAACTGTGGTAAAGCCACAAAAGTTGGATGGTTTGAAAAATGCTAAATATGGATGAAGACCTTTGGTTCCATTGTTCAGGACTTCCTGTGCCCACTGAGAAATAAATGGGGCTGAAATTTGCTGGAAAGATAATGGGGTGTTAATGAGGCACTCTATTATTAATGTGCAAATTGCCCAGCAGGCTCAGTGGATCAAGAGATCCACTGCAAATCATCAGAATTTGTTGGTCAATTTATGCCACTATACCTTTTGCTTTCCTCAGTGTAGTCATTATTTTAGAAAACTATACTAGATTTGCACAGTAATTGCTCATTAAATTAGCTATGAAAAGGTGGGGCTTGTTTTGATTTCATTTGATTTATTGTTGTCACATGTACCTCATTACAGTGAAAGGTTTTGTTTTGTGAGCAGTACCAGGTAGATCAAGGCAAACAAGGACATATACATCATAGGATGTTTAGATAGATCGCAGCAAACAGGTATATGGCTGCACAGGAAGTGCACAAATCGAGATCAGCATTAGATTTGAAATGAGAGCGCTCCATTCAGCATTCTGATAACAGCAAAGAAGCAGCTGATATTGAACCTGTTGGCACCTGTATCTTCTACCTGATGGAAGAGGTTGGAAGAGAGTATAACTGGGGTTGGAGGGGTCTGTGATGACATTGGCTGCCATTCCACATGGCAACAAGAATTTAACAGGATAAATTTCTATTAATTGGGACCCTTGTGGCATAAATGTATCCTGTTAAATTCTTGTGTCGTGTGGAATGACAACCAACATCATTGAAGACCCCTCTGATCTGGTTACACTCTTCTTCTGAGCATGCCATTAGAAGCTCATACTTTCACTAAATTACAACACAAAAGGTGGACAAAGAAATACAACTAATGGAGTGTGCCATGAAATGCCTTGTTTCAAACAGGACTGGCTAATGTGCCTTTTGTTAAATGGCCTTCAGGTGGAAGAGTAACAGTCCCTTTACTAAGGTATCCTTGCACACTCCATAAACGTTTGATGCTGCCTTGTAATTCAGTACAGCATGGGAACACGCCCTTCGGCCCACCATGTCCATGCCAACCATGATGCCATTGTAAAAGAATCCATCTCCTGCACTCACTACGTATCCTACTGTTCATGTGTTTGTCTAAATGCTTAAATATTGCTATTGTAGCTGCTTGTGCCACCTCCTCTGGCAGTGCTTTCCAGGTACCTGTTACTCTTGTGTAAACAAAACCCTGCCTCACTCATCTCCTTTAAGTTATCCTCCCCCTCACCTAATACCTACACTCCCTAGTATTTGACATTGCCACCCTGAGAAAAAGACTTTGACCACTCACTCTATCCATGCCTCTCATCATTTTATATACTTCTATGAGATCATCCCTCAGCTTCTACATGATCTAGCGAAAACAATCAAAGTTTGTCCAATCTCCCCATAATAGCTAATTCGCTCCAAGTCAGGAAACAAACTGGTAAACTTCTTTTGAACCTTCTCCAAAGCCTCCACAAATTTCCTATAGCATGGCAATAGACTGCACACAATATTCCTGTCATCCAGGATTCATCCTCACAGGAACATGCTGGCTCTGAACTCTAGTCAACCTGTCTTTAAAAATCTCCCACATGTCAGATGTAGATTTACTCTCACACTATCACCCCCCAGTTGAATTTCTCCAGCTCCTGCCTAATACTATTGCAATTAGCATTCCCCAATTTAGCATTTTCACTGATGATCAGTTGTTTCCTGTGGCCTTCTCCTTGACTATTGTAAGATTTACAAAATAACGATCACTGTTCCCAAAATGCTCCCCCACTGCAACTTCAATCATCTGGACAGGCTCATTCCCCAATATAAGGTCCAGTACTGCCCCTTTCCTAGTTGGACTAACTATATATTGTTTCAAGAAACCCTCTTTGATATACTTAACTAATTCTGCCCCATTTTAGTCCCTGGCACTCAGAGAGTCTTAATCAATATTGGGAAAGTTAAAAGCACCCACTACAACAAGCCTGATTTTTTACATGATCAACCTACATAGCTGTTCCTCAATTTCTCGGTAGCTATTGGGAGGCCTATAGTATAACTCCAGCATAGTGATTGTACCTTTCTTATTCCTGAGTTATACCCATAATGCCTCAGTGCATGAGCCCTCTAAGGTGTCTGTCACAGCTGCACTGAGAGATTCTCCTTAATCAGTCATACAGTTCCCCCACCCCTTTTACACCCCTCTGTATCTCACCTGAAACATCAAAACCCTGGAATGCTTAGCTGCCAATCCTGCTCTTCCTTCAACCAGCTTTCTGTTATGGCTACAACATCGTCATCCCATATACTAATCCAGCTGCTACGGTCATCTGCTTTACCTGTTATACCCCACGCATTAAAATGAATACACCTCAGCCTGTCAGTCCCGCAATGTTCATTAACTTGATCCTGCCTATACTTACCATTAGAGTTACTTGGTTTAATCTCTATCTACTTCTCAATCACTCCTCGTGCTGACCCCTGCCACATTAGTTTGAACCCTCCTGAGTGGCACTAGCAAACCTCCCTGCCAGGACATTGGTGCCCATCCAGTTTACGTACCAAGCCATCCTCCTTGTATAGGTACCGCCTGACCTGAAAGAGATCCCAATGATCCAGATATCTGAACCCTCCCTCCTACACCAGCACTTTCAAGTATATTATCTTCTTATTTCTGGCTTCACTAACATGTGGCACACGGAATAATCCCAAGATTACACCCTAGATTGTTGTGCTTTACAATGTTCTATAGAAAATATGCAGCCAATAGATTGCTGTGCTTAAGGACAAGATTGTACATATAGGTGGTCGGTCAGCTCAATGGTTGGTTCATGATACAGAGAGATGCCAACAGCGTGGGTTCAATTCCCACACCGGCTGGGTTACCATGAAGGACTCTCCTTCTCCCTGTGTCTGAGGCACGGTGACCCTCAGGTTAAACCACCACCAGTCATCTCTCTCTAATGAGAGAGCATCCTGTGGTCTGCTGATATAACTTTTTATTTTACATGAAAGACAAAATTTTCTGAGATTCACATTCTATGCAAAGCACCAGAAGTTTCTGATATAATGTTGGTCAGGCTAAAGTCTAACTCATCTGGAAAATATTTGCCAAAAAAATGAATACAAACTATTCAAGTCCAAATATGATGTATATACGTAACTTTGTGTATGTAGTTATTTAATTGTATAACTTACTATAATATAGTTTTATAAATAACTCCAATGGCTAGGTTGGGCTCTGATAGAATTGATTAAATCCAGGATTTTACTGTTGGGCTAATTTGAGTATTAACCTTAATTTTGGACCATGTTTGAGGAGGGTCCTCTCAATGTTGAGTCCGTATATATACTGCATCTTGTGGTGTTAAGCCATACTTGTTTGTGCCAAATTGTCCAATTTGAACTCAGTCAAAACTAGCCTCAGAATTCTTGGACTGAACAGGAATAAGCTTGGCCAGGATTTCTATTTGGGAATTACTGTCCAGTAACTACTAAATTGAAGGTGAGATGTAATCAATCCTCTGAAAGCTTTCTAATATTCATTTGTCCATGCATAAGGAAATACTTTTTGTGTGTTTGCTGGAGAATTGCAATCTGTGCAACCAGAAAGGTAAAAACTTTGTTATAATTTTCCTTCAGATATGTTTGGAATTCATGTTGTAAAGCTTGGTCCATAATTTCCCTTTTGTTAATTTCAATTAATTGTAAAAATTCACTGGAAGTCCGCAGTTAGTCTCACGAGAGAGCCAGTTTTTTGGAAGCAGAGGAATGAAAAGTGAAATAAAACTTTTTGAGGAAAAGAAATTGATTCATTCCTGACACTTTACAAAAAGTGACATTTTGCATGAGTAAGTCATATTCTGTAAACACACACTTTCTTTTGTATTCTCAGTGGTCTCTTTATCTCTTACGCATTCCCTCACAAGGGTATGTCTTATGCAAAACAAATTGAAAAGCTGCTTTCCAGCTCGTTACTGTCCCAGCTTCCAGTAAGAAGCTGCTGTCTTTCCCCTGCCTCCTGTCTGTATCTTTGAATTAGAAGTTACTGTTAGGCTCCTGTTTTTGACTTCCAAATGCTGTGGCCTTCTCCTTGTTTGCTGTCCCAGCTGGCAGCAAACACAGGCCACTCTTGGGTCACCAAGTGTTAATCCTTGCCCTCTGGGAACATGGGAACAACAAACACAAGATTCAAAGCCAGCCTGCCTTTCTCCATAGGCACTAGCCTGGAATTCCCTGATTCCTTCTCAAAATGACAGAGATTGAGTCCCACACTGGGAAGCAGACAAAGCTGCCTCTTCTTCCAACCCTGACACATGAAGAAGTTTATTAAGATGTCATTTATCTCCAGCTGTGTTAAAGAGATGCAGACTGAATCAAATGCAACCTGCTCATGATGCCTTTTAACTTGCCCAGTAGAAAACAGACATTGTTCCAGAATGCTCGACATCCGAGGTTGATGGAATCACTCCCATAGTATGCATTTTCAGAATCAGAAGCACAGGGAGAATGTAGCAAGTGATACATGCTGATTTCAGCAATAAACCCACAGTTCCTGAGACTGAAACTGAGACACAGATTGACATCTACTGACATGCCATATTCACTGACTCAAAATCAGTAACTAGAAAATCCCAAAGCCTTTGAGAGAATACAAGGAAGATCTGGGAAGCTAAAGGAAGGAAAGGAAAGTGACAAAAACCCGCAAGGCAACATAAAAGTGTGGGAAGCTAAGCTTTTTTCAAAATTGATGGTTTATTAAAACTCTTCACAGGATATGAGAAGCAGTGGGGGATGTGATCATTCCACCTCTCATTGCATTTGCCTTCACTATGTTTTTCTAATAATAAAAGTCATTATTTTAAAGAATTATAACACTTTGAATACAATACTTGCTCTACCCAGGCATTTATTATGGCATGCCAGTGAGAATTGTAAAGCCACTGTTTCTGCAATACTTTTATTTACTGCTCCTGCTTTATATCAAAAAACATTAACTCTATTGTGTGAGGGTAGAGATCCACTAGCTCCCTAGTTATACCTCATGGCTCAGCTTCTTTCTCAAGTACACTCTCTATAGTTGCTTCCCTTTCGGTGAATGGTTCCTGCCTTTTAGATTCGTAAGTTATCTGAGGTTCCTAAAAAGGGGAAAAATACTCTTGGGATAAGAGTTCATATGTTAAAGAAGCTTCTCCCCCTCCTGCACACTTAGCAAATATTATTATTATTTTTAAGAACATGTCTCCACCACAACACTTGTAGATACATCATTTGATGTGATGGCTGAGAAATTTTAATTCATTGTAAGCTCTTGTGCATTTATTTAACTTTGTTCTGCTTCAGTTGAGCACTCGGGAATGTGAGAATCCTGATTAAGGATTAGTTAAATTAATTCAGGGACTCACTGACATCACTAAACTATGCAGATCAGATGATCCCAGCTTCAACACCAAATCTATTGTGTTTCGCTGAACTCAATGGGAGGGTATTTAGAGATTTCCAATTGACCTCAACTCACTGTCCTGATTATTGGGAACAAGATCCAGAGCTTCCTGCAAGGAATCCGTTTAGTGTGGAAGTTGTTTGGGCACAGGATTAGGCTGTTCATCATAACAAGCTGTCTAAATTCAAACAGGATGAAGTATCATGGGACTTATGTCATTCTGTGGCCCCCAGTAACAGCTCAGTGAAGCAGATTGCCACTAAATATTGTCTGAGTAAATAGCAAAAGAAAACCTCACAACATGTGTATACCTACTACTTGAATATTTTCCTTGGCATCAGGTAGAGCAGAGTAGAATCTGAAATTTACCCCAATCCACCAGAAGGGGACCTTTTTAAGGGTGCAGAACATAGGGTGACAAGGGCTGAAAACTGTGTTAATCCCCACAATAACCTTTTTTAATTAATTCAAAGAAGAAATGTAAACTATCTTTCCCTTGGAGCCCTCCGTGTTGTTCTTAAATAATGCTGCATTAGCCCATCCTCTCATTACCTCCTGTTGCTCTCTGTAAATAGCTTTTAATCTTCACACACCACCTGCTTAGACAGAGCCTTCCCTTGGCCTTCCTTATCCCTCTACATTGACTCTTGTTCTGACAAAATCTTGATTTTAACAGTTTTATGCTTACTTTCCAATTGTTAATGGTCTAACCCTGTCCTGTTTTTTCTCTATCTCTCTAATCTACTCTAGTTCCTAAAACCTTTGGAGATTTTATTGTTCTAATTCTGCTTGTGCACTTCCGATTTTACAATCTCCCCTCTCACTAATACTTTTCTTAAAATGTATTTCACCTGTCCTTCCTTACGTGCCTCAAAACACTTCTGTGAAGAGCTTTGTGATTTCACATTAAGTTTCATATAAATATGTTTTTGTTGTTGTAAAACACTTTGGGCCATGGAGATTCTGAAAGGCAGCTATTATATAAATGCAACATTGTTTTCTTTTGTGTAGAAATTTCTCATATATCATGCTCAAATAGTTATGGGTCTGATATCAGTTATGTACCACTCTCCTTATTGACATGGATAATAAGTCTAGTAACTATTATGCGCCCTGCAGTTTGACACAGTGTATAGATCTAGTGCTTTATCAATTAATTGCATGTTATCTGGATTGACATAGGTATGGATGGAGCATTAGTTATGTACATGTTCTCTATAATGGCACATTGACACAGATACTGATCTAGTATGACTGGAGTAGATCAGGGAATCATTACCACCTGCAAATTCCCACAAAGTCACAAACCTTCCTGACTTGGAATTACATTGCCGATCCATGATTGGGTCAAAATCCTGGAACTCCCTTCTTAATAACACAATCAGTATCCTTACACTCCAAAGTTTGCAGCAATTCAAAAATGCAGCTCACCACCAACATCTCCAGGGCAATTGCAGACGGGCAATAAACGCTGATCCGACCAGCGATGCTGCAACCCATGTCTGAATAAAAGCAGAGGTGAACATTTTCCTTATACTGATGCAGATAGACAAACTTAGTGGACTGGATTTGTCATTGAAACTTGTTTTCTGTTACTTGGAAGAAACTATGCAGCACTAACAATAACTCAAGGCCTGACTGGTTACTTTAAGACACATTTCATGATCAAGGGAATCATATAAATAAGTAAGTGTCAATCACTGGTGAGATGGATGGGTCTCCATGAGGAGGATAAAGCTGCATATTCTATACAGGAAATAATTCCACTTGGACAATGGAAACAGAGATATGTTCATGTTCAACCACTGGTCATAGTTTGGGGGTACTTTTACTAATTAGGACACAATGTAAAATTGATGCAAGTGGTATAAATTAGTTTAATTCCACACAATCTACTTAACAAAATAGCTAGACTGTCTATTAACATCTATGGCATAAAATAGATTTGAAATGAAAGTAATAATGGAAGATGCATTGTGAAACTTCCAAAGATAAGATTTTGAACTTTGTACAAAACTGAGGTTTGTACAATTCAAAAAGAACTTTCTGGAGTTTAAGAGTGAGGCAGTGGATAGAAAAGGAGACAGTGATGCTCCTTCTGCAACCAAAAGCCTGCTATTCATTAAACAAGCAACTCTTAATTGGCTTCCATGTCTGCAACAATTAAATATTCCTGAAAATTAGCCAAGTTCTTTTACCCTCCATTCAAGAGGAGCAGAGCAGAGTTGCTTGCAGGCCGTGTGAACTCCACGCCTCGTCTTGGCTGTTGATGTGTGAGACGCTCGTTCCATTCATAATAAACTGACAGCCTCTGTTTCTGGTTCCACAGATTGCAGTGGGGCAGGAGGTGGGGGTGGGGGTGGTGGTGGCTGGATTGTCTTTTCCAGAGTGGCAGCTGAGCGTTCCCCCCCCACCCCGCCACACAACCACCACTGGCCTCGCCAAGAGCCCTGGCACCCCCTTACTTCATCGGTTTTGGCCTGAGGCCATGAATCTCACATTAAAGCTCAGAACACTGAAGGATAGAGTGACACACAGAATCGAGCCTGAGCGGGTGCTCTTTATACACAAATGTACACAGTTCCCAGGGACAATAACTGGGCCACCACTCAAAAGCAGGCTAGATTACAGTGCGCATTTCTGTGGACAAAGGCCTCTCTCTGGGTCGAGACTTTGGGGGCAGCATGTGAGACAGGCTAATGAGATCTCACGCAGCAAATCCCTCAGTAACTGCACCATATTCTAATATTCCTCCTTTAACCCTTTACACACCAACAAAGATTTATATGTTACAAACCACACAGTGCTCCTTTAACAAACTTTAAAATGTGCTGTTTCCTCATCAGTCCATTACTCTACAAGTTTAGAGAATCCATGTAGAATATTTAATAGCATATTAAGAGAGCTTCTTCTAATAATTCACCTGATTAAGCCTGCAAATAATGGAGCTGGAAAGAACAGAAATAGCTAACTCAGCACAGAAATAGCTACCTCAGATGGCAGATCCTAATAAACCTACATTTGTATATTCTCTCTATGACCCTTTGGTCTGCACTGGGATTCATTTATTAAGAGGGAGGTGAGGTTTTGGCCCTACACTTGGCTCACTAGGTATGTAAGTGATATTGAGTAGAATTCCCACTCCAGATAGCGAGCCAGCAACTGTGGTTGGAAATGAAATGTGCTGATGTTCAGTGAGGCCAGAACAGTGTCCAGTTGTGATGTTTCCCATGAAGAAATGTGCATTGGTTCCACATGAAGAGTGGTCATTTGAGAAAAATATCAAAAGGTGTCTGGTGCCATGAAGCAAGTGATGAACATGTTTGTGAATGGAGGTGGATTGAGAGACAGCAGACAAAAACATTGTTGGGACTTTCTTCCTCTCTGGGTGAAGTCTCTCAACATGTTCACAGCCTTCAGTCCTGCTCAATTAATATGTTGCAGTTTTGTAATAAACAGAGACCGTTTGCTGGAATTTTATAGATTAGTTTCTTTTTCTTGCTCTTTATTTGTGAGGTCATCAGTCATCTTGTGATATGACTTCACTGGCAACAGCATTGTCTCAGTCAAAAGATCATTGCACTGGAATCTTTGGACTGATTAATAACAATGGACAGTGGGCTAAGCAAGTCAAAGAAAGTACTTAGGATTATGTGTTAACACAGTCCAAAAACAGAGGAATTTTTGTCATGAAGCTTCAAGGCAAGAAGCAGTTATAATGACTTGTTCACGAAAGAGAAAGAGAATGAAGATTCCAGTTGGAGTTAGCAATGGACAAACATCAGTCCAGAGGTCAGTCAAGAGTTGAAGTTCAGTTTACCTGGCCTCATCCAGAACTCTTTTGTCAGACTCAAGTAAGGAGTGATCCTTGCAAGGCTACAAGGTTTAGTGTATTTGCTTATTGAGTTTTTGCCAGAGCTCTGACCGAGAACTGTGCATTGCCATCTCATACTGAATTAATACCTTCTGTTATTCTTACCTGGTTGCGTGGTCTTCTCTTCCAATTTTGATTCAATGGACCTCAACACAGTGAATGCAATGAGAATGAACAAGTAGAGACACAGTTTATACAACACGTGGCTCATTCCTCTTCTTTTGAGCACAACTTAAATTTTAAACTTTCCAATCTTTTGTCACTCAGCTGCTCAGTGCACTCATTGGCGATGATGGGGGATGGAGGGCTCTCCAACTTTGTGTGTTTTAGTTGTTCTTTTCTCTTATTGGCAGAGGCCTGTGCATTAGTTCTTCAACTGCTGGATGTCTGCTGGAAAAGAAAAT
The DNA here is from genome assembly GCF_004010195.1 of Chiloscyllium plagiosum. Classification (NCBI taxonomy): domain Eukaryota; kingdom Metazoa; phylum Chordata; class Chondrichthyes; order Orectolobiformes; family Hemiscylliidae; genus Chiloscyllium; species Chiloscyllium plagiosum. The sequence goes on from NC_057723.1 coordinate 77,524,552, forward strand.
AAAACAATCAGCTCAAACTGAGCAGCTTCCTCTGTGAACATGGTATTACCACCAACTACTTTGAACATGAATAGCGTATGACTTTGCATGGCACACAAACTAAAATCCTTTACAGGGTCTGTGATCCAATTTGCTCTGAAAATTTGCTCTGACCTGCTGCGCTTTTCCAGCAACACATTTTCAGCTCTGATCTCCAGCATCTGCAGACCTCACTTTCTCCTGTGATCCAATTTGCCAGACGAAGCTAGCAGTGAGACTGAACAAATACTTCTCATTTTCTGTATCGTCCATGGTTTCAGTCACACGACATTTAACACATACTTTCAACCCAAGAGTAAGAACATTTGTGCATTACAGTGTGATCAGGATCAACTGATGAACATGGATACAGAAATCAATTTGGCATATCCTAGCAGACCCATGTAGAAAGACACTATATTCTCCTCAACAAAGCATCAAGTTACTTCTTAAGATTCCAATCGTTTTGCCTCCCAGTAACCTCTGAGAAGCAATTCTAAAGAATTATCACTACTTTGCGAACAGAATCATTTTATGAATATCAGTTGCTGTTTGGTCAGTCTGTGCCATGGTTATGATGTTTCGGTGCAATTGACTGGCATGTTCATCATCACTTCCTTCTTAAAGAAAATCAGCAAGATTGAAATGAACAAAGCAAGTTTGAATCATTTGGATAATTAGTTCCTTTGCTGTTCAGTCAGGTAAAAGCTTGCTGGTCAGAGTCCTGTAAACACAAGTGCCTGTGCTGACTAATCCATCTGTGAATCCTAGCATCGATAAGTATCTGTAAAGTCCAATGACCATTCCCTGTATGCGATCTTTGAATCATGAGGCACTCTTCAATTTAACAAAGATACGTGAATATATCTTACTCTGCACACAATGGTTGTGGGGAAAAATAATTATTGAATTCAGACAGAAAGGGAGAAATTTTCCCATTGATAGTTAGTGTGTTGTAGGGTGAGATTGACGGCAGTTGGTCCACCATGGCTCAGCACAACTTTACTCATTCAAACTCTGCCCTTCACCTTATTAGAAACAACAAAGAACAAAGAAAATTACAGCACAGGAACAGGCCCTGCGGCCCTCCAAGACTGCACTGATCCAGATCCTCGATCTAAACCTGTCGTCTATTTTCTGTACCCCTCTGCTCCCTGCCCATTCATGCATCCATCTAGATACATCTTAAATGACCCTATCGCGCCCACCTCTACCACCTCCGCTGGCAACAGGTTCCAGGCACCCGCCACTCTCTGTGTGAAGAACTTTCCACGCATATCTCCACTAAACTTTTCCCCTCTCACTTTGAACTCATGACCCAGAGTAATTGAGTCCCCCATTCTGAGAAAAAGCTTCTTGCTATCCACCCTGTCTATACCCCTCATGATTTTGTAGACCTCAATCAGGTCCCCATTCAACCTCTGTCTTTCTAATGAAAATAATCCTAATCTATTCAACCTCTCTTCATAGCTAGCACCCTCCATACCAGGCAACATCCCTGTGAACTTCCTCTGCACCCTCTCCAAAGCATCCACATCCTTTTGGTAATGTGGTAACCAGAACTGTACACAGTATTCCAAATGTGGCCAAACCAAAGTCCTATACAACTGTAACATGACCTGCCAATTCTTGTCCTGAATACCATGTCCGATGAAGGAAAGCAAGCTGTATGCTCTCTTGACCACCCTATCTACCTGTGTTGCCACCTGCAGAAAACAATGGACCTGAACATCCAGATCCCTTTGCATCAGTTTTCCCCAGGACTTTTCCATTTACTGTATAGTTTGCTCTTGATTTGGATCTTCCAAAATGCATCATCTCACATTTGCTCAGATTGAACTCCATCTGCCATTTCTCTGCCCAACTCTCCAATCTATTAATGATGCAGCTGGGCTCTTTGACCTTTCCTTGGCCTAACATGCAGCCAGATTGGCAGAAGAGCTGAAAATGTCCACCATTCATGCTGCTGGCGCCATGTTTAAAATCCAGTTGCACACCACATCAGACACTGTTAACCAGGAACGAGCCCTCACATTGCTGTACTCTAGTCTCAATGTTTAAGGAGAAAAGAACACTCGCTCCCTGCTTTACAGACAGGGGTGTGGAGGTGTTAGTGGATGGGATAGTGGAGAGGAAGACAGTCAGCCTGGGTACAGATCCAGATCCCTCATTCCTGAAGAAGGGCTTGTGCCTGAAACGTCGATTCTCCTGTTCCTTGGATGCTGCCTGACCTGCTGCACTTTTCCAGCAACACATTTTCAGTACAGATCCAAGCCCAGGTCAGTGCTGTCTGATGGGTGAAGATGAAGACAGCAGTGTAGGAAGAATGTCAATGATCTTCTGTGAGGATAGGTGCCATACCTTCTCTTTGCTACCTCACACTCATAGGTTCACTACGTACTCCAACTGTCAGTGCACACAGCTCTCAAAGCTCATGAACTACAGCTCTCACTAATATATGCATCAGACCCACTCAACAGCTCTCACCAACCTCATCCTCCCAAACCACTCACTTTTCCTGCCTTCTGTGCTTACTGCTCACTCACTGAAGATATCTCACCAACCTCTCCGACCTCTGCAGCAATGTTCTTCTATCATACTCAGTGCCTCCTTTTGTTTCATTGCAGGAAAGATGGGCCCAATTCCCAGCCTGATGCCTCCACAGCACCCTCACTGACCCACCTTTAATCCTCTAGACTGGTTACACTTGTTCTTAGCCCAATCCCCAGACGGCATGGACACAGCTCCCCGGACCAAGCGCCTGACTGACTGTGGCCAACCTCCAGGACTGGAATAGGACAATTCTCTTGACTGGCTGTTGTGGTACACCTTGATTGACTGTAGCCCACTCCACTCCATCCCACCCCCCACCCAACCCCCCCAATCCCCTTTGAATTTCACCCACGGCCATTTGGTTGAAGCACATGCACTGTGTTTGCTGTGTAAACTGCTGTCATGTGCTGCAGATGTGGCACCTGATGTTCAATGCTCCCCAGTGTGGTGAGCTGCCTGCTTCTTCTCTGGACTAAAAAACAATGCAAGCCATAGAGACTGTAACTGAGCACTATAAACCATGTGTGCTAAGAAAACAACGTGATCCAAGGTCAGTACTGAACTCAGTGAGTTTGTGCTAAGCAATGTGAAGTAGACAGAGGCTGGCAGCCTTCAGGTAAGTCCAATGTAAATGAGTCTTAAGAACTGCATGACCTTTAAGTGTGTCTTTGCATGTATCACAAACTAGGCAAAAGTGAGGACTCAGATGCTGGAGATTAGAGTCGGCATTAGTGGTGCTGGAAAAGCACAGCAGGTCAAACAGCATCCAAGGAGCAGGAGAATCGATGTTTTGGGCAAAAGCCATTCATCAGGGCTTCATCAGGTGTAACACAAACTGACAGGAGATGCAAGTAGCAGGTGTCCCTGAGCTCTCAAATGTTGAAGGGATGAGATGGTGTGTGAGCTGGTCTTAATGTACGTGTGATAATGTGGTGAGGCCAGTGGTTCACACCAATGTCAATTTGTGTGGAAGAAATTGCAAGGAGGATGGTGTCCGTGGTGCATGCAGGGACATTGTTGTGAGTAAACAATGAGATGACATTGGAACAAGCTTTCATCGAGGTGCAACCACCAGCTACTTGTTCAGATTTACTTTGGGAATTTGTGCTGCCCTGCTTCTCGGGGAAGGAGAGGAATATTGGAAATGGGATATAAAGAAGGACAGTTAGGGCTTTAATGAGATGTAATTGCATGAAAATAATATAGTTGGCACTTACTAGTGAGATTCTGAAGTTTTCATTTGAGGGTCAGGAAGAAAATTGCAAACACCTTTCTCGAGATTCTGATTTTTTCATTCTCTACGTTTATTCCATCTCGTTTTTCACTGCTCACGGTACACTAGTGATGGGAAAATATTGCCCCAAATCTTGTGTATTGTTACCATTCTGCTCCTTCAGGCCAGATTTTTATGTCAAAAGTCCCATCTCTGGATAGGAAAACAATCTATTTCTCAGTGTCTTAAAGAAACTCAATAAATGCATGTTCCTGTTGTGAAGGCACAGCTGGCAGTGGGAAGGGAAAATGCGTTGCCCATTGTAACACTAAGCAACATGCAAATGAAAAGGTTTTAAGTTAGTTTCAGGATCTGTACTCATTCAGGGTAATAGGGCCTTTAGCTGTAGAGAGGAAAATTCAAACTGGATTTCAATGTCTGACCACTGTCCAGCAACTCATTTCTTGAAGTCCAAATCAGAGTGAATGAAAGAAACAATTCCAGTTCAGCTGTGAAGCTCCCCATAGATGAATAGTTTGCTTACATACAATAACCCAGGCTCACAGCCAATGATTTTATTTTAAAGTGATGAGCACCAATGGTGTCCAGAATTCTGCATCTTCAGAAGGTGGGAGGGGGAACTGGTAAAAGCAGAATGCTTTATAAAAGTAAGGGTCCCACCGGTGACTGAGCTAATACAGCTCATTAAAAGGGTGCCACCTCCCTTTCTCAACAAAGTCCGATATCACACACTGTGTTCACTCACTGGACATTGTCGTAGTTTCAAGGAGTCAGTCTGGTTTTGAAAGAGACAACATCCTCTTGCCAATCCAACCCCCCCCCCCCACCTCCCCCCGCTAACTCAAGATCACAGGAAAAGATGCTGTATGCTTGATTAGTTTCTTTAACTTGGGAGTACAACAGCAAACAGTTGTGAAAGAGCCAATCTTGACTAACAGCGGGCTCTCTGTCTACTGAAAACAGCATGTCCGTCTCCCTCTCACTCTCTCTTCCTGTTGTTTTAAAGTTTGGATCCGAAAGAGCTTTGCTCAAGACAGGGGCGTAATTCTTCTGACGTCCACTCTCACTTGTCTGAGCCATCAAGGGCCATCTGTTCATTCTGCTGTTATCACAGTGTTGACAAAGAACCCTCTTACTTCCCAACATCCCCTCCCGTTACCAGCCTCTCCTCCCTGACTCTCTGACATGCAGCCATTCACTAACTATAAACAAGCCTTCCTGAATCTCTGAAGCTTAGAGCTCCGATACTTCAACACTCATGTTTATCTCAAACGTTTGTCATTTGTCTAGCATTTGTCAAGTGTCAAGTGGACTAAGACAGAACCTTTTTTGTCAGCTCGTGCAAGCTATTCTATTAATAATTAGACATAAAATTCATATAGTCTGAGTTAGTCAGTATCCTCATCTCCTTTGTCCCGATCACAGTGATGTGACCATGGACTTTGGTTTTCAGTTAATTTATCTGTCAGCTGTCCTGATAACTTAGTGAACATCATCAGTGAATCTCACGGTCAAACAGTGTGCTGCTGGAAAAGCACTGCCGTTCAGGCAGCATTCGAGGAGCAGGAGAGTCCACGTTTTGGGCATAAGCCCTTTATCAGGCTCGAAAAGTCAATTTTCCTGCTCCTCGGATGCTGCCTGATCGGCTGTGCTTTTCCAGCAGCACTCTAATCTCCAGCATCTGAGGTCCTCACTTTCTCCTAGTGAATCATACAGGTCAGGAAGATCCCGGGATGGATTGTCAGTTCAGTAAAAGGTGCTATAAACAGTTTCCATGGGATGAATTTTACCAGAAATTGGCTGTGTCAATTTTGATGAGCCTCTTGTAGGGTTTCTCTCCATGAGTCCCAGCCAGTTTCCTCATGTTAATCTTTTCAGGCTCACCTCATTACCTATGCACAATGCCCCTCTGACATTCTGCTTATCGTATCTCACTCTCACCACAGGAGAAAGTACTCACCACTGTCAGGTCCTTCCCAATTCCTTGTCCATCCTGAAAGCCAGGATATGCTGCAGATAAACACCATTAGTCCCAGACCAGCCCTGCTCAGTCTATGTGAATTGCCCCTGGCATGTCAGACTGAGGGAAACTGGCACCCTTCCCTGCCGACAGGGGCCTGGAGATGCTGGTGAATAGGGACATACAGAGGAAAGCTGTGCGCTTCCTTCAGGACTGGCACAGGACACCACACCACCACCAGCCTGCCTGAGGCGTGCCAGTTTGTGAGGTTTCCACACTCTGGGAGAAGGCAGCAAAGTAGGAAGAAGATTAATTAACTCCTCTGCTCTGTGAAACTAAGTGCCTCCATCTACTACCTACACTCATTCTCTTCTTCCACTTCACACACCCTCTACCAAGGATCACGGTCTCTCATTCTCAGTGTCCCACAGCCACCTGATCCCCACATTATTAACCCTGTATGACCTCAGTGCTGCTGAAGCCCTCTCTCATGACACCTCATCACATTTGCCCCACTGGCACCAGCACTGACAGTTGGGCCACTCACTTCCATCTCATTCAGTGCCTCTTGTTATTTCAGGAGTAAAAGCAGCCACATTAGGTCAGCACATGATGGGGTGGGGGTGGGGGTGGGGGTGGGGGTTCAACAAGGACAGGATCCTGACCCTGACTGATCCAAACTGCCAACTGACTGTACCCAAGTCCTGGACTGGCATGGGAGGTTATATTTGACTGTGTGTGTCAGAACCCTGACCGAAGGGTGTCTCCTTGAGTTTGACTGAGGACTACTTGGCTTAACCTTTGTGGTCTGTTCACTGCCTAGGCTGTTAGCAGATGGTGCAGGTGTGAGGTTGGTGTTGCACTCTGACAACCAGCAATAAGTCTGTGCCCTTGATCACTGACTGCTGACAGGCAGAACAAGCTACATGGCTTTGTGAGTGTGCTAAAACACAGGTCAAGGCAGACATACAGTGAGTCTTTAAACTCCAGCTGATGGTACACAGTTTAAAAACGCTTGGCAAGATAACATAGCAAAGGCAGAAATGCTGTGGCGTGTTCGAGTCAGTATAAAGTGATTGAGCATGAAGATAGCAAGCGAGAAGTCCCGAGGTGCACCTGGTCAAAATCCATGTGCTGGGGACCATGTCCCACTGCACACCATTTCCTGACAGCAGCGATGAAAGGTTTGGATTTGAACTAATGTTACAATAAAAAGCTCAGGGATATTGTACATGGATCACGTGTGCGCCACCAGAATGTGGTAAGGCTGATAGATGTCTGATGCCACAGTGTTCATGAATGTGGGATGTATGCGGTCGCTCCCTGTGAAGCACACCCTGAAATTTTGGTGACTGCTATACCATCGAGGACGAAGGAGCAAGCGGCAAGCTAGAGTAACCAGGAACCTGCTCGACTTTCCTGTCGCATACTGTCACCATCAAGTGGGTGGGTGAATGGGAAACTGCACAGAAATGAAGTGAGATTAACTAAGGCTGGCTTGTTAATGCACGCCAATAACCCTCTCACAACTCATTGGTGAGAATCTCATCTCACTGGACTAGACTTGGGTGGAGAATGGCATATTTTGTTCTCCACATTGAGAAACTCCTCACTGCCGATCTTGCACGATTTCACAATTTTCTCGTCAATTCCCACATTCAGTGGCTGTGATGATCCCACCCCATATGAAAGAGAGAAAGCTTGGACCAACATGTGGGTGAACGTGTGCAGACTTTAATGGCTTGCACAGATTGCAATGATTGCTGCCGCTGTGAACATTGAGACTAGAAATGATTAATAATCACTTTAATACGTTCCTGGAACAGCTGTTGTGATGGCACTTTGGGGAAAGACCACTGTCTAAGGTCCTTCGACCAAAGTACAATGTGACCCTACCGGTGCCTCAAACATATGGCATAGGCCCCAAATGGTAGAACTAGAAAGTGGTCCAGCTTCTGGGCGGCGCGGTGGCTCAGCGGTTAACACTGCTGTCTCACAGCACCAGGGACCCAGGTTCAATTCCTGCCTCGGGCAACTCTCTGTGTGGAGTTTGCACGTTCTCCCCATGTCTGCATGGGTTTCCTCCGGGTGCTCCGGTTTCCTCCCACAGTCCAAAGATGTGCAGGTTAGGTGAATTGGCCATGCTAAATTGCCCATAATGTCAATTTATGGGCACATAGTGTCAGGTGGATTAGTCAGGGGCAAATGTAGAGGAATGGGTTTGGGTGGGTTGCTCTTTGGAAGGTTGGTGTGGACTTGTTGGGCCGAAGGGCCTGTTTCAACACTGTAGGGAATCTAATCTAATGAAACACGTGTATGGAGTGAACAGCATAGCTCAACGTAGGCTTGTACACAGAGCAGATGAAGTGTCAGATTGGCACAAAGACAAACTCAGACAGATAGACTGACTGAGCGTGGTTGATAGACTCCAGTCTCCTTACACAGTGAGAAAGGTAGCTACGTCCCATGTTAGCAGACTATTGGCTTGGACAGATAGAGACAGACTGGCACTCTCAGGCAGAATCTTATCACCTCTAAAGTTTTCAGGCATTGCAACCACACGGTGTTCCCAACCCCACACAGCCCAAGTCACAATATGATGAGAGGCTGCCTCCATGTCCCTGTCCAATTAAGGAAGGTGGGCAGGTCATGGATGCGTGTGCTCCAGTGGGAAGGTCAGTGGAAACAACGTAAGAGGTAGGTGCTGCTTAGACAGAGAGCAAGTCAAAATGGAGGCACTGATGAAGACTCCAGGTTTCATAGCAACCAATCAGCAGGAAAACTCCTCAATTGGAAGGCTCTTGTCCATGTTTGTGCCTGTCTGTTCCTGCCTTGTGCTGCTACTGCAGTGGCATGGAGAACAGCCTTTAGTGTCCCTCTACCCTCGCACCATGAAGTCACCTTTGACATCCTGTCAGATTGCTGCAACTGTGTACTCATCCCATAAGATTTTATATTCATTCAAGGCTTACAGGGATTGTAGGGTGAGCATTTACAGCTCGTGCCAATTGCTGTTAAGACTATTTAAGATTCATCCATTTTTGGAGGCGTAGAGTCAAAGAGATACACAGCACGGAAACAGACCCCTCAGTCCAACTTGTCCATACACCGGATACCCTAAATAAATCTAGTCCCATTTGCCAGCATTTGGCCTATATCCCTCCAAACCCTTCCTATTCATGTGCCCATCCAGATACCTTTTAAATGTTGTAATTGTGCCAGCCTCCACCACTTCACCACATCCTCTGGCAGCTCATTCCACACACGTACCACTCTCTGCGTGAAAAAGTTGCCCCTTAGGTCTCTTTTATAATCTTTCCCCTCTCACCTTAAACCTAAGCCCTCTAGTTTTGAACTCCCCCACCCTGGAAAGGATATTGTTTATTACCCTACCCATGCCCCTCATGATTTTATAAACCTCTATAAAGTCACTCCTCAGCCTCCGACGCTCCAGGGAAAACAGCCCCAGCCTGTTCAGCCCCTCCCTATAGCTCAAATCCTCCAACCCTGCCAACATCCTTGTAAATCTTTTCTGAACCCTTTCATGTTTCACAACATCCTTCCTATAGCAGGGAGACCAGAATTAAATGCAGTTTTCCAAAAGTGGCCGAAACAATGTCCTGTACATCTGCAACATGATCTTGCAACTCCTATACTCAATGCACTTACCAATAAAGGCAAGCATACCAAATGCTGCCTTCACTATCCTGTCTATCTGTAACTCCACTTTTGAAGGAATCTCCTCGGATTTTACCATTAAGTGTATAAGGCCTGCCCTGAATTATCTTTGGATCTACAGTCTCATTTGGCCAAACCAGGCAAGCATGGCCAATTTTCTTCCCCAAAGGGCACTATTGAACCAAATGGAATCTTACACCAATCAATAATAGCAGAGAATATCTTACATTTCCAGATTACTTAATTAATTGAATTTTAATTTCACCAGCTGCTGCTTTGAGTTTTGAATCATCGCCCCTTGAGCTTTCGCTTTTGTACGAGTCCAGCGACATTAGCACCATGATATTGTCTCTCCTTCAGGAGCATATTGCTGCTTAATTGGCTGCAGGCCACTGAGGAACTCTTGGAAGCAGCAACGTGTAAGGGAGCTGAAAAAGTGTGCAGACAAAATAGAGAGAATCCAGTCTTATACATGAAGAAGACGTTAGGCCTAGATTGACAATGCAGGCTATATCATGAGAATGCGCACATACTGGTAAACAGTCAGAATTAACATTTCCTCCAAGTATTCATGGGGACGGTAGGAATAATATGACTGCTCCAAGCAAACTGATCCTAGTTAAGATAACCTAAGTTATTATTTTTGAATTCAACTACAAGCCTCATACTAGAGGACTCGGCTTCAAGTGAGTGAAAGAAAGTTCCAGGCTGATATGGAGAAATCCTCTTCCACAGAATAAATAATTAACATGGACTAAACATCTGAAAGAGAATGGAGACAAAACCTGGAATCATTTTGGAAAAACAACTGGATGCTGTAGTGAGGCGATGCTGGGATTTCTCTTGTGTGGAATGGACAAATTACCTCTCTCCTCTGTATCACCTCTGTGTTAACCCCACGTGCATCTATATGTAAACCATCAACTTCAAGCATACCATCCGCTCACTTGGTCAAACATTACTCCAGCGAGAGCGCAAAGCAGCTTTGGGAATAAAACCTGCAATCACTTTGTTTATTTAGAAAATAGCCTGAGATAAAATACCTGTTGTGTTACAAATACTTATTCATTTTTTAGAACCAGGTATCTCTCTGTCATCACACAAACCGCATTGCTCCATTATATGGAGATGGTCAAGTAATGCAAACCAAAACAGTGATTTCTTCAAAAGCAGACAATCAATAATGTGGGTTAAAGACTGGGATCAAACACAATCTTCCAATACTTTCAAATATCAACTTGCTGCATTATTTTGCTCTAAGGAATCAGATTTAAATTTTGATATTTACAAGATATTTGCAATGCATTTGATGATGAAAAAGCAAGAAATATAAAGTCAGCATTGATATGTTCCCACATTCAGGTTAATATTTCGATTATATTCCAACAGGACTACAAACAAATACAGCTCTTGTTTTGTAAATTCATTCTCAAGCCCAGTTTTACAGGGTCAGTTACCCTTCAGTTACTCTCCTATCCTTAACCCAGGGATGCTGAAACTAATGCTATGTACTTGTCCATGAGAAATTATAAATCAAATCTGGTGACATCCCTGTCCTAATGTCCCATTTACACACTACCGAAAAAAACTGAGAAACTGGAAGAGCCTCTTCATTTACTTTTAAGTATAATTATTCTGCACTAGGTTTGACGTGAGGAGTAGTAATTCCATAGTTTACAACAGTTTGCATAAATCTCACAATTTAAGTGAATGCAACGATCCACCACAGTACTCGACTCATTTCCTGATCTTCTCCATATCTGCTTGCCCAATATACTGGCCCTTTTGTGAAGTATTTCAGATGTGAACAATCAGTCTTGTAAAATTTCTGTTGTATTATGGACTACAAGATCAGTATGGATTTCAATATATCTTAATAAGATTTAAGGTTTTATTGTAAAACCATGAGAACATTATATCTGTGCTTACTTACTGCAGTGATTTCAGTGCAAACTAACCTAAGGAATAATCTCTCATTACAGTCACTCACATAAACATTGATAAGAGCACACTGTTGTTCCTGCCTGTCCACTGGAGGCACCTTTAAACAATAATTAATAAACATTTGAAAAAGCATGATTGTACATTGAGCACTGGCTGGTCTGATGGGGACTAGTGATTTCCTGTAAGGAAGCTGATTTTTCTTTAAGTTGTCAGAATGAGTTTGACCCTTTCATAACACCTCCACTGTGAGTCCCAGAAGATCCGCTCTCATTGATGTCTTTCTGACTATATGGGATTTCCAATTCACTGCAAGGCAATGGCTTTTAAAAAAACGAGACCTATAGGTCCTGAGCATGGGGCTAGGACTCATTCTAAGAGCTCATATCCTGACAAAACAGAGAATGGTGTGGTCTCACTACAAGAGTGAGTCATTTTAAGACTGGATAGGAATGAAATTTGTGTCCTGAGCTGGTGTGAGAATGGTAGGACAATAAATATATATGCAAGTTGGTGATTGTTATTAGATTAGATTAGATTAGATTACTTACAGTGTGGAAACAGGCCCTTTGGCCCAACAAGTC
>NC_057723.1:77536556-77546231 GCF_004010195.1 Chiloscyllium plagiosum
CACATCTTTGGACTGTGGGAGGAAACCGGAGCACCCGGAGGAAACCCACGCAGACACGGGGAGAATGTGCAAACTCCACACAGTCAGTCGCCTGAGTCGGGAATTGGCTGGATGTATGATGGCAAAGAAAGATTAGTGCAAACAATGAGGAAAGATGCATATCGCAATATTTTGTAATCAAATGCATTCAAGAAGGGAGTTAGTGGGATTTACAGTTTTTACAAAATAGGCAGTATCTGTAGACAAGAAACTGTCACCAGGAAGTACTAATTCTGTAAATTTACAGTTATTTTGTAATGTTAGAGAAACACAAGCTGTGCCCAATATGGAAAAGCTTTGCACTTGCAGGATAGCTTTCTGATAGAAGCCCAAATGTGGCAGCAATCCTGCACAGTGTTTGTGACTTCACATCAGAACGTTGCTGTGAAAGGACTGGATCAGAATGAATTTTACACTGTTGACAAGTTCATTTCAATTAACGTTGTGCAGTTTGAGTTAATCCATTAGAAAATTCTTTTTAAAAAGTTACAAATAAATTCTAACTGCTGGCTGTACATTTCTTGAAAGTTAATTTTGGGGGGAGTAGGTTGAACAGTTTTTGTTCTGTTTGTAAATTGTGATCTTACTTAATTCCCCGTGCATGGCTTTACAAAATGTTCCACAGGATTAAAATTAACATCGACTTCACTCTCACGGCAACTAGATTTTTTTTTGTTGTGGAATGTCTTCAGGATTCTACATATCTCACTGCATTCTACAACCATTAACTAATCAGACCGAAGGAAAACAGCGTTGTTCAGCACTTTTCTCATTTTGATATTCATTCTTCAGGTGATTGTGAGTAATGAATGAAACGATGTTGCTACAAATACAGGGGGGGGGGAGGCTGATTTCTGAGATATATCTCTCCCCCATACTGTCCCAGTGCAAAGAAACAGATAACTCGGTTTCGCCCAGTAGTACAAACTGTTTAACACAAAGGAAATGCAACGTTAGAGATAAACTGACTTCCCTGAAATTAGACATTTTTTAAAATTGGGACAAGTCGGCTACTGAGAATACAGGGCTTTGGACTAATTCACCCTGAGAAGCTTTTTGATTTTCCAAATGATCAGTCCACCCCCGAGAATTAAATCCCCACAATCTGTTCCATTCTGGTGTCGATCACTGTGTGATCGGGAGCTTCTGTCTGTGCAGCTTCATTTACATTGACAAACGCACAGAGATTTACAGTATATGCATCACTGTTACTGCTCGCTGAGTGCTGCAGACCTACCTTTCTGGGAATCTTCAGTACATCCGAGCGAAGTTTAATAACCGCCGAAGCAATTCCTCAGGCTGGTCCATGCAACGTCTCAGTCCATCAAGGTGTGTGTGAGTGAGAGAGAGAGAGAGAGACGGGACAGGGAACTGAGGGAATCCCAATGTCCTTCCCCACAACGCACACTGACAAGAAAGTCGCTCTGAGAGATTCTTCAAGCGATGTACTCCAGTCAGTCTGAGTCAAAACTCATCCAAAAGCAGTCGCTTGCAGCAGTGGGAAGCTGGTGCCACCGTTACACCAGGAGAGGACAGGGAGATGGGCACAGGCTCACCAACTTGGTCTCAAGCTTAGCTTCAGGAATCGTTCTCAGTCCCTGTCTCCAAGACCGTTTCCTTCTGCTTAATGCCAACTACTTGCTTCCCAGGAAAGTTCACTCCCCTGGCAGTCCCTGTGAAATGTAATTGTTACCAGGAGAATCTTGCTGCAGCTTTGTGAACCTCAGGCACAGGCAGTGTCAATGTTACCTGCTGGTATCTCCCTTCCAGCCTTCGGCTTTCATGCTCTGGCTGCAACAAGCCAGTTAACTCCACAACACACTGCTCTAGGCGGGAAGCGAGCTAGTTACACACTCGGATCAGCGAAGAAAAAGTTTGTAAAGTCTATCTGCCCCGCACAAAGCCGGTACTGAGAACGTTACTGCCAGAGAGAGAGAGAAGTGTGTCCAGGGACTAGCTGCAGACCCCACAGCACTGAGAGCCTGCTCACACTGCACACTGACTGGCTCAGACACTATTACCAGAGCCTGTGCCCTGAAGGGGTCAGCCGCATTAGAAATCTCAATTAGCAGCTCTCGCGTTACACCCACTGTTTGCTGGAAGGTTCTATCTCTCACTCAGTCCGAGGTAACAATAGGGAGCTCAAAGAGAAGGAGGTGGCTCAGTCCCCTGGCTCCTCCTCTCTACCCCCCAGCTCTGCACTCAAATCCTTTCACACACTGGAAAGAGAAAAGGTAGCGTTTGTCCTTATCTGTGGAGAATAGGATTAACCCTTTTCAATGCAAGCTCCTCACTGCACCAATGACAACCTGCTTCTGCTACAGTACATCGTCATTTCTAAAACACTGCAAAAGAGACTGACAAAGAGGGAATTCTTCACATACCTTTGGTATTGAAGAGGAGCTGTAGGTGAAAGTCGACATTTGAAAGCAGATATAAATAATCTTTCTTGTCATTAATCTCTCTCTCGCACACATTACTTTGCTAAGAAGTACTTGTATATGTATTTATATCTGCCTATTCCTCCTTGGCCCTTCTCTAATTGAACAATCTGTATCAGTTCCTATTGCTGACGGCTGTTTGATCACAGGTATTGATTTGACAATTGGTATTTCATATTTTCTTTCCCCTTCCTCCCTTGGAGGTGCTAGTTCCTGTACTGGCTGCTCTCCAATACCTCCCAGAAGGTGCTGATTCATTTCGATTACTACTAAGTCCTGCTGCCCTGCACTGTCTCTCCTACAGTTGTCTATTCTTCAGCCCATGAGCTGAGACAGCAAGTGTCAACAAGCTGTCTGAGTGTTGGGTGCCAAACTTGATCTGGTTTTCATCTAGGATGGAGCCTTTCTGATTTTTTGCCTCTCCCACAGCCCAAAGGCACCAAAACTATTATCACTTCAGTTAGGCCACCCTTGTTGAGATCAACTAACACAAACGTCTCCGCTTCTACATGGCTCAGAGCACGTTGATCAAATAAAACTCTTGTTGCAGCTTACTGGTAATTTATTTCATTATAGCATGTAAATCATTGCAGAGAGAAAAATAAAACAACACTGATGTACATTTCTATGGTGACTTTAACATATGAAGATGTCTAATGGTAGTTCACATGAGCAGTATGTAAACAGAAGATTGAGCTTTTCCATATTGTGCGATACAATAAGAAAAGTACTTCTCTGAAATAGAATATTTCCATACGTGATTAACCTTTCTCTTCCAAAGAGATCTTCCCTCTTCACATTGACAAAATGACTTTGCTCACTTAACCTCTGTTTTTTATAGCTCTTTAATTTTAAGACAGCTCTTAAGAAATGTGTATTTTCTCACCATTTTCTCCAGACCTTCCCATATCTAACAAGCTCATTCCCTCTCAGTGGCTGAGAAAAATGTCCAATGTAACCTGTGCATTTCCCCTCTTTATGGTAGAGCAGCTGCCTTTTATTTATTCGTTCTTGGGACTTGGATGTAATTGGTTGGGCCGGCATTTACTGTCCATTCCTAGGTGCCCGTGAGATGGTGGTGCCTGTGAGACGGTGGTGCCTGTGAGATGGTGGTGCCCATGAAATGGTGGTGCCCGTGAGATGGTGGTGCCTGTGAGATGGTGGTGCCCATGAGATGGTAGTGCCCATGAGATGGTGGTGCCTGTGAGATGGTGGTGTCCGTGAGACGGTGGTGCCTATGAGATGGTGGTGTCCGTGAGATGGTGGTGCTCGTGAGATGGTGGTGCCTGTGAGATGGTGGTGCCTGTGAGACGGTGGTGCCCGTGAGATGGTGGTGCCTATGAGGTGAGCTGCGTTCTTGAGCCACTGCAGTCCACTTGCTGTGGGTTGACCCACAAAGCCATTAGGGAGGAAATTCCAGAATTTTCACCCAGCAACACTGTAGGAACAGTGATGTATTACCAAATCAGGATAGTGAGTGGCTTAGAGGGAAACTTGCAGTTGGTGGTGTTCCCATGTATCTGCCGCTCTTGCCCTTCTCGATGGAAATGGACGTGTGTTTGGAAGGTGCTGTCTGAGGATCTTTGGTAAATTTCTGTAGTGCATCTTGTAGATGGTACACACTGCTGCTACTGAGCATCAATAGTGGGGGGAATGGATGCATTTCAATCAAACAGACTACTTTGTTCTGGATGGTGTCGAGCTTCTTGAGTGTTGTTGGAGCTGCCCCCATCCACGCAAATGGGGAGTATTCCATCACACTCCTGACTTGTGCCTTGTCAATGGTGGACAGGCTTTGGAGTGTCAGGAAGTGAATTACTTGCTGCAGTATTCCTATCCTCTGGCCTTTTCTTGTAGTCACTGTGTTTATGTGAAGTGAATCAAATTGGCTCAAGACTGGTATCTGTGATATTGGAGACCACTGGATGAGGTTGGGATGGACCATCCACTTGGCACTTCTGACTGAGGATTGCTGTAAATGCTTCAGCCTTATCTTTTAGACTGATGTGCTGGGCTCTTCCATCATTGGGGATGGGTATATTTATAAAGCCCTCTCCTCCAATGAGCTGTTTAATTGTCCATCACCATTTATGACTGAATGTGGCAGGACTGTAGGGAGTAGATCTGATCCATTGAATTGAATGGAATTGAATTTATTGTCCCGTGTACCGAGGCACAGTTAAAAGCTCTGTCTTGGTGGGCGGCACGGTGGCACAGTGGTTAGCACTGTTGCCTCGCAGCGCCAGAGACCCGGGTTCAATTCCCGCCTCAGGCGACTGACTGTGTGGAGTTTGCACGTTCTCCCCGTGTCTGCGTGGGTTTCCTCCGGGTGCTCCGGTTTCCTCCCACAGTCCAAAGATGTGCAGGGCCAGGTGAATTGGCCATGCTAAATTGCCCATAGTGTTAGGTAAGGGGTAAATGTGGGGGTATGGGTGGGTTCGCTTCGGCGGGTCGGTGTGGACTTGTTGGGCCGAAGGGCCTGTTTCCACACTGTAATGTAATCTAATCTAAATACAGGCAGATCACAGAGTTAAGTAACATAGATAGTAAATAATAGGTAAACAGCGGCAAAAACAAAATCACAGGTACAGGCAAATGTTTGTGAGTCCATTCAGTATTCTAACAACAGTTGGGTAGAAACTATTTTGAAACCGGTTGGTGCGTGTGTACCTTGTCCCTGATGGTAGAGGTTGTAGAAAAACATTGCTAGGGTGGGATAGATCTTTGAGAATGCTGGCGGCCTTTCCCTGGCAGCGAGCCTGGTAGGTGGATTCTATAGATGGGAGGTTGGCCTTTGTGATTGTCCAGGCCAAGTTCACCACTCTCTGTAACCTTCTCCGATATTAAATGGTACAGTTGCCATACCAGGTAGTGAGGAGAAAGTGAGGTCTGCAGATGCTGGGGATCAGAGCTGAAAATGTGTTGCTGGAAAAGCGCAGCAGGTCAGGCAGCATCCAGGGAACAGGAGAATCGACGTTTCGGGCATAAGCCCTTCTTCCTGAAGAAGGGCTTATGCCCGAAACGTCGAGTCTCCTATTCCCTGGATGCTGCCTGACCTGCTGCGCTTTTCCAGCAACACATTTTCAGCATCCACATGAAGAGTCCAAGAAAGCTTGTTGTGGATGACCACTCCCAGGAGCTTGACACTCTCCACTCATTCCGCCTCTGTGCTGTTAATGTGTGTGGGGGGCATGAGTATCATCCTGCTGAAAGTCAATGATGAGTTCCTTGGTTTTGCCAGCATTGACAGCTAGGTTGTTCTGAGTGCACCATTTTTCCAGGTCTTCCACCTCCCATCTGTAGTCTATTTCATCACCATCTGAGACTATGGTGATGTCATCAGTGAACTTGTAAATGGCATGAGTCTGGTATCTGGTGATGCAGACATGGGTATACAGTGAGTACACACCCCTGGGGGGTGAGTACACACCCCTGGGGGGCTCCAGTGTTGAGTGTTAGTTAGGTTGAAATATTGTCCCCAGTCTTCACTGATTGTGGTCTGTGGGTCAGGAAACTGAGGATCCAGTTGCAGAGAGTGGGGCTTAGTCTGAGATCACTAAGTTTAGTAATCAGTCTCAAGGGGATAATAGTGTTGAAGGCTGAACTGTAGTCAATGAGTAGGATTCTTACATAGCTATTCTTGGTGTCAAGATGTTCTAGGGAGGAGTGAAGGGCAAGTGATATGGCATCTGACGTGGATCTGTTGGTCCGATAGGCAAATTGGAGTGGGTCAAGAGTAGTGGGGCGGCTGGAGTTGATTAATGCCATGACCAGCCTTTCAAAGCACTTGAGGACCACCAAAGTTAGAGCCACTGGGCGGTCGTCATTGAGACATGCTGCATGAACTTTCTTAGGCACAGGGATGATGTTGGCCCTCTTGAAACAGGCAGGGACAGTGGCCTGCTGCAGGGAGAGGTTAGAGATGTCTGAGAAGACCTCTGTCAGTTGATCTGCACATGCTCTGAGTGCACAGCCTGGTATTCCGTCTGGTCCCATCGCTTTCCTTAGATTCACATGAAGGAAATCTGGTTTTGGGATCGCTTAGTTCTGTATAGCATTTGCTGTTTATGCTGTTTGGCATGCAAGTAGTCCTGTTGGTAGCTTCACCAGATTTAAAGCTCATAGTATCAGAGGTAAATTGTTGACATGGATAGAGAACTGGTTGGCAGATAGGAAGCAGAGAGTTGGAATAAATGGGTCCTTTCCAGAGTAGCAAACAGTGACTACAGGGCTCAGTGCTGGGACCCCAGCTCTTCAACAATATACTTTAACAAGTTGGACGAAGGAATTGAATGCCATATCTCCAAATTTGCAGATGATACGAAGCTGGGTAGCAGTGTGTGCAGTGAGGAGGATGCTAAGAGGCTGCAGGGTGACTTGGATGGACTGCCTGAGTTGGCAAGTACTTGGCAAATGAAATATAATGTGGATAAACATGAGGTTATCCACTTAGATCGCAAAAACAGGAATGTAGATTATGATCTGAAGGGTGGTAGTTTAGGAAAACATGGGGCACAACAAGACCTGGGTGTCATGGTGGAACAGTCGCTGAAGGTTGGCATGCAGGTACAGCAGGCAGTGAGGAAAGCTAATGGCATGCTGGCCTTCACAGTGAGAGGACTGGAGTATCGGAGTAAGGATGTCTTGCTGCAGTTATACAGGGCCTTGGTGAGGCCACACCTTGAGTATTGTGTGCAGTTTTGGTCTCCTAGTCTGAGGAAGAACATTATTGAGGGAGTCCACGGTGGCACAGTGGGCACCGGGAGGCATGGTGCCCCAATGGTTAACACTGCTGCTTCACAGCACCAGGGACCCAGGTTCGATTCCAGCCTTGAGCAACTATCTGGGTGGAGTTTGCACATTCTCCCCTGTCTATGTGGGTTTCCATCCAAAGATGTGCAAGTTAGATGGATTGTTCATGATAAATTACTCATAGCCTGCACATCCCAGGACACTAAGTAGATTAGCCATTGGAAATGCAGGATTACAAAGGGATAGAGTGGAGGCTAGGTCTGGGTGGGATGCTCTTTAGACGTTGGTGCGTGTCTGATGGGCCAAATGGTCTCTTTCACCACTGAAGGAATCCTACGACAATTTCATGAACAGTATTTTGTTGTCCTTCAACAACCCTCCCTGCGATTAGACACAATTCCATTATTGCTCAACTTCAGCACTCAGTTCCTCTCTATTTTTACTAAAACAATAAAAGACATTTGAAATTATCCATCACCAAAGAGAGTTATGGGTTCAGATACTTCTTCAAATGAAATATGAAAATCTTGTGTTTTCACAATGTTTCATCCTTTCTTCACCTGGATAAGAAAATCATGAGTAGGTTTGCTCCCAGACACCTCCCCCCACCCCACTTCCCCGCTCCTTGGTGAGTGTTGTCATTCCACCTGAGGCTTTCCTCCTGCAGAATGGCATTAACTATATCATGTCACCAAGACTTTCAGAATTGCACCTCAGCTGAGGAAACAAATTAGGGCTCAAGTTATACTCTAAGTTTGACAAAATGAGAACCGAAGCAGAAAATGCACGAGACAAGTTAACCAATCGGTGTTGTCTCCTGAAAGAACACAGATCAGCAGTATCTGTCAGGAAACACGTCAGGCTGTACCTGAGGGTGTACAAAGTTAAAAAATCACACACCAGGTTATAGTCCAACAGGTTTAATTGGAGGCATTAATTTTTGGAGCGCTGCTCCTTCATCACCTGATATGCTAGTGCTTCCAATTAAACCTGTTAGACTATAACCTGGTGTTGTGTGATTTTTAACATGGTACACCCTGGTCCAACACTGGTATCTCCAAATCATGTATCTGAGGGAACACAGATCAGGTAGCATCCGACAGGGAATACATGTCAAGAGGTGTCTGCCGTGGGAACAATCGTGGCTGATACCGTTTGTGGGAACATCGGTCATGTTAGGTCTGTCGTGGGAACCCAGTCAGTCAATGATTCTCTTGCTGAAATCGTTTCCAGAACAAAATTGGAAACAAGTTAGCCTCGAACTTACACATTGGTTTTGGCATCTTTTCAGCATTTAATCACTTTTTTGGCAGCACAGTAGGATCAGAAGCTGTTTACACTGGTTTGCCGCCACAGAATCTGTCTCCCTGAATTCCCTCAGGTTTTTTGGCTCCTCCAACAAGGAGGAATCTCAACTGAGCTTATTTACCAATGTTATAATGAGAGCCCATGGTGCCACACACTCAGGGATAGTTAGACCCAGAATTCCAATGATTGTGGGGAGAAGCTAAGGCAGGTGACTGAGGAATTTTAAAATCCTAAGTTGATGAAGAGTTTTAGTATTGATTTCTGCTATTACTTTCTTTTAGGTAGACTTTTCTGTATTTGTACTTGCTTCTAACAGTCTTGATACCACTGGGAGACTTTCTCCACCCCAACCCCACCAAAACCTTAGGACATTTCAGGAGTAGGTAAGGCATTCTCAATAGGAGTACTATGGGTGTGGAACAGCCTCAGCAGTAAGATAGTGCAAAGGAGAGTCAGGCAGCATTGAAGAACAATTAGCCCCACCTGATCTGATTTGGCATTTCCAACAATATACAAGCATCACAGATCAATATACAGACCAAACAAAACCTTGAAAAGGAAAGATTTAAAAAAAAAGAACATGCTTCATTAGAAAAGGGCACCAAATATGTTAAGATTTGGATGTGACTAGTGTGTGCCTCAAGGATCGGTGCTGGGTCCACTGCTTTTCATCATTTATATAAATGATTTGGATGTGAATACAGAAAATGTGTAAGTAGGTTTGTAGATGATGCCGACATTGATGGCTTTGTGCGTGGGAAATTGTGTCTCACTGACTTGATTGAGTTTGTTGAAGAAAATCCCCAGGACCTGATCAGGTGTACCCGAGAACTCTGTGGGAGCTAGAGAAGTGTTTGCTGGGCCTTTTGCTGAGATATTTGTATCATCGATAGACACAGGTGAGGTGCTGGAAGACTGGAGGTTGGCAAACGTGGTGCCACTGTTTAAGAAGGGTGGTAAAGATAAGCCAGGGAACTATAGACCAGTGACCCTGACCTCGGTGGTGGGCAAGTGGTTGGAGGGAATCCTGAGGGACAGGATGTACATGTATTTGGAAAGGCAAGGACTGATTCGGGATAGTCAACATGGCTCTGTGTGTGGGAAATCATGTCTCACAAACTTGATTGAGTTCTTT
>NC_057723.1:77546399-77552247 GCF_004010195.1 Chiloscyllium plagiosum
GGCTGAGAAGTGGCAGATGGAGTTTAATTCAGATAAATGCGAGGTGCTGCATTTTGGGAAAGCAAATCTTAGCAGGATTTATACACTTAATGGTAAGGTCCTAGGGAGTGTTGCTGAACAAAAAGACCTTGGAGTGCAGGTTCATAGCTCCTTAAAAGTGGAGTCGCAGGTAGATAGGATAGTGAAGAAGGCGTTTGGTATGCTTTCTTTTATTGGTCAGAGTATTGTGTACAGGAGTTGGGAGGTTATGTTGCGGCTGTACAGGACATTGATTAGGCCACTGTTGGAATGCTGCATGCAATTCTGGTCTCCTTCCTATCGGAAAGATGTTGCGAAACTTGAAAGGGTTCAGAAAAGATTTACAAGGATGTTGCCAGATTCGGAGGATCTGAGCTACAGGGAGAGGCTGAACAGGCTGGGACTCTTTTCCCTGGAGCATCAGAGGCTGAGGGGTGACCTTATAGAGGTTTACAAAATTATGAGGGGCATGTATAGGTTAAATAGACAAAGTCTTTTCCCTGGGGTCGGGGAGTCCAGAACTAGAGGGCATAGCTTTATGGTGAGAGAGGAAAGATATAAAAGAGACTTAAGGGGCAACTTTTTCACACAGAGTGTGGTACGTGTATGGAATGAGCTGTCAGAGGATGTGGTGGAGGCTGATACAATTGGACCATTTAAGAGGCATTTGGATGGGTATATGAATAGGAAGGGTTTGGAGGTATATGGGCCGGGTGCTGGTAGGTGGGACTAGATTGGGTTGGGATATCTGGTCGGCATGGATGGGTTGGACTGAAGGGTCTGTTTCCATGCTGTACATCTCTATGACTCTATGACTCTAAGTAATGAAGAGGGTTGATGAGGGCAGAATGGTGGACGTGATTCATATGGACTTCAGGAAGGCGTTCAACAAGGTTCCTCCTGGTGGACTGGTCAGCAAGGTTAGATCACATGGAATACAGGGTAAACTAGCCACTTGGATACAGAATTGTCTCAAAGGTAGAAGACAGAGGGTGGTGGTGGAGGGTTGCTTTTCAGACTGGAGGCCTGTGACCAGTGGAGTGCCACAAGGATTGGTGCTGGGTCCACTACTTTTTGTCATTTATATAAATGATTGTTTGGGTGTGAACATAGGAGGTATAGTTAGTACATTTACAGATGACACCAAAATTGGAGGTGTAGTGGACAGCAAAGAAGGTTACCTCAGATTACAACAGGACATTGATCATATGGGCCAATTTGCCAGGGAGTGGCAGATGGAGTTTAATTTAGATAAATGTCAGGTGCTGCATTTTGCAAAGGTAAAATAGGAGAGGACTTGTACACCTAATGGTAAGGTCCGGGGGAATGTTGCTGAGCATAGAGACCTTGAAGTGTACGTTCATAGCCCCGTGAAAGTGGAGTCATAGGTAGATAGGATAGTGAAGAAGGCGTTTAGTATGCTTTCCTTTATTGGTCAGAGTATTGAGTACAGGAGTTGGAAGGTCATGTTGTACAGGACATTGGTTAGGCCAATTTTGGAATATTGCGTGCAATTCTGGTCTCCTTCCTAAAAGAAGGATGTTGTGAAAATTGAAAGGGTTCAGAAAAGATTTACAAAGATGTTGCCAGGGTTGGAGGTTTGAGCTACAGGGAGAGGCTGAACAGGTTGGGGCTGTTTTCCCTGGAGCTTCAGAGGCTGAGGGTGACCTTATAGAGGTTTACAAAATCATGCGGGGCATCAATAGGATAAATAGCCAAGGTCATATCCCAGGTGTGGGTGAGTCCAAAACTAGAGGGCATAGCTTTAAGGTGAGAGGGGAAAGATTTAAAACAGATCTGAGGGGCAATGTTTTCACACAGAGGGTGGTGCATGTTTTGAATGAGCTGACAGAGGAAGTAGTGGAGGCTGGTACAATTATAATATTTAAGAGGCTACTGTGTGGATATATCTATAGGAACGGTTTAAAGGGCTATGGGCCAAATGCTGGCAAATGGGACTAGATTAATTTAGGTTATCTGGTTGGCATGGGTGAGTTGGACTGAAGGGTCTGTTTCCATGCTATACAGCTCTTTGACTCTATAGTTGTAGTGAACAGTGAAGAAGATTATTTCAGAGTCCCCCATAAGCCTTGATCAGTTGGACCAACACGGCAAGAAGTGACAATTGGCGTTTAATTTAGAAGATTGTGAGGTTGGCATGGATGAGTTGGACTGAAGGGTCTGTTTTCATGCTGTATGACTCTATGACTTGTCTATCTTATAGTGCTCTCTCCGTGATCATGAAGATGATCATGATTCTCAACTTTTGTGGCAGCTGTGGGCAATGCCAGTGATATCAGCCAGCTTGATTATAAGGATGTTATGACTGACGTACCCATCACAATTGATTTCTTAGCAAGACAGCAGTGAGACAGGTATAACTGTTTTATGGGGTTACTTGCTTTTCAAAGATGCAGGGTAGACTAAACATTCCTCACATTGCTTTTTGACATAAGTACATGTGTACCAAATCAAGGAAAACATCTAAAGGTGAAGACAACCTATTTACCCATAACACAATGCTTTCTCTGGGTGCTTATAGATACATTTCTTTCACTTCTTCTAGCACCTCCCAGGCTGAGACCCAATATTGTGAGGAAGGCTTACTGCTCATGTTTGACAAAAGGGTAATGAAGCAGGGATGGTCTTCCCATCATGACAAGCTGGCTCCATCTCTGCCTCTTAAATCCTGGGAAACACCATCTTTTTTCTACTGATATGGATAGAGGCTTAGCAATTGCTTTAACCTAAGAGCAGTATCAAGCAGGTGCACTCAGTCTGCCATGATTCACTGAGTACAGGATGTATGGCTCCACTGATCAGCAGGCTGGCTGATCATCCTGAAAGCCCTGAGAAATAGTAACATGCATCAGCGCCACCATAATATGGAAGTGAGTTTGCAAGGTGTTGTTTGTTCTGCCTTAATTGCTGTCCGAACGTCAATCTGTCATCTTGTAGAGGTGCAGGCATGGATTGGTTCCAGAGTGTCTATCTGCTGAGGATGAAAACGAGGTAACTATTTGTACCATTTCTTCAGTGAAGAACAGGCTTCCCTAATATTGTCATAAATGAGAACTGTAACTGCAGAAATCACATTTATCAGTTGCTGCAAATACTTGGAGCTGGGCCTCAGAGCCTCACAAGCCCTGGATCCATTAACTCCAACTCTATAGACCACCTACTCATCAGCCTCCATTGGGAAGGCAACATATAGATCCTGAGGAGCTTGGCAGGATGGATGTAGGGAGGAAGTTTCCTCTTCTGGAAAAATCTAGAACGAGGCATCACTATTTCAAAATAAGGACTGGCCCAGACCAAGATGAGGGGAGCTTTTTCTTCCTCACAGGAGGTCATGAGGCTTTCAAACTGTCTTCCTCAAAAGCAGTGAAATCAAAACCTTTGAATATTGTTAATGCAAAGGTAGAGCGATTTTTTAAAAATTAATTCATGGGATGGGAACAGCACTGGCCAGGCGAGCATTTATTACCCATCCCTAATTGCCTAGAGGGCAGTTAAGAGTCAACCACATTGCTGTGGGTCTGGAATCACGTGTAGGCCAAACCAGGTAAGGATGACAGTTTCCTTCCCTAAAGGAGATTAATGACCCAGATGGGTTTTTCTAACAATCAGCAATGGTTTCATGGTCATCATGAGACACTTAATTCCAGATTTTCTTTTAAACTGAGTTCAAATTACACCATCTGCCGTGGTGGGATTTGAACCCGGGTCCCCAGAACATTACTTGGGTCTCTGGATTAACAGTCTAGTGATGATATCACTAGGCCATTCCCATTGCCTTCCACATTGATAAACCACATTCCCTCCTTGATAAACAAGGGGGTGAAAGGTTGTCAGGTCGACAGGAATGTAATTAGATCATCGATGATCTTTGGAATCATGGAGGTGGCTCAAAGGACCAAGCAGCCTACTCCATTCCTAATCCATTCACTTGTCTGTTCTTCACCATCTCCCTTATGGTCTGTGAAGTAATACATCCTCATTAATAAATATCACACCACACCAGGTTATAGTCCAACAGGTTTATTTGGAGGCACTAGCTTTCGAAGCGCCGCTCCTTCATCAGGTGGTTATCAACCATCGCTCCAAAAGCTAGAGCTTCCAATTAAACCTGTTGGACTATAACCTGGTGTTGTGTGATATTTAACTTTGCCAACCCCAGTCCAACACTGGCACCTCCAAATCATGACATCCTCATTATCATTATCTAACTTCTTCCTATTATCAGTGAAAGCAATGTGAGCAGATAAATGGGAATGAGAATGTGAGTAATGCATTTGGTAACATTGAAAGGTTTGAAGTAGAGAGTCATGGTCCAGTACCCGGGTTTGGCTTAACCATCATCGTCATTATCACATTCGGAGATAATGATCAGAACCAAATGCCTTTGTTCTGTTGTCGTCAAGCCAAATTTTATGTCCTATTGAAATATTGCCAGGTTTGGTTTCAACCTGTTTGTCGTGTGCAGACTGTCAAGAACATTTCACAAGCATTTCTGTTATCAGGAGTGCTTGCTGTTCAGGAATACTTATACTATTAGTAACTTGCATTATCTAGAAATGGCCAAATTACATGGTTTTATTAATCTTCCGACATAATGTAAAACATGAACATTCTCTCATATTGTCTTTAAGTATTTAACATTCTCAAGAGAACACTAGTCGTCAAGTATAGTCCCTTTAAATATTTGAATAAAGTTATTTTTAAACTTGATTAGGGCAAGGAGGAAATCTGATAGAAAAAAGACATGTATTTATATATCACCTTTCACAACATTGGACACCCAAACACTTTACAGGCAGTAAGTACTCTTGCACAATGTTCCCTCTTAGCTGTGAGACTGTGCGGCCGTGAGGAACTTCTGTGTATTCCATAGAAACCATTGAAAAGGTACAGCTCAGCGAAGTTCATGAAACTCCTCCTCCTCCCATCACCTGTTTAATATTCATGACTGGATGTGGCTGGATTACAGAGTCTTGATCTGCTTTAATTGTTGTGAAATCACTCACCTCAGTCTAAAATGCTGGTTCCACTGCTACATCAATGTAGATCTCTGTTGTTTACAGTTTGGGATCTGTTCTTTAAGTCTGCCTGGTGCTGCTCTTGGAATGGTGTCTTTCACTTCTCTTTGAAGCAGGGCTGTAAGGAACAGGATGTGCCGTGAGGTGACAGATTGTGGAGGATTACAACTCTGCTGCTGTTGATGGCCCAAATGTGCAGTCTAGGCAGATACCTTCTTCAACACTCAACCAACTCTATCAGCATCAGTGCCACCAAACCATGTTTGCAGATATGCATCAAAGTCCCCCACCCAGAGTTTGCTCTCAGATCTTGCTAACATCAATGACTCTTCCAATTTACTTTCAACATGAAAGGGCATTTGGATATGATTCAGTGGTTTGACAGTCAGACTTGACTTACCTGTCGGATAGATCTCCCAATTTTGGCATGTCTTCAGATATTACTGAGGAAATATTTACAGGCTGATGGTGCCTGGTTTGTGACTGGGTTACTTGTTCAGTTTTATTAGGATGTTGTGAAACTTGAAAGGGTTCAGAAAAGATTTACAAGGATGTTGCCAGGGTTGGAGGATTTGAGCTACAGGGAGAGGCTGAACAGGCTGGGGCTGTTTTCCTTGGAGCATTGGAGGCTGAGATGTGAAATTAGGAGGCATAGTTAATACATTTGCAGATGACACCAAAATTGGAGGTGTAGTGGACAGCGAAGAAAGTTACCTCAGATTACAACAGGATCTGGACCAGATGGGCCAATGGACTGAGAAGTGGCAGATGGAGTTTAATTCAGATAAATG
>NC_057723.1:77552516-77580338 GCF_004010195.1 Chiloscyllium plagiosum
TAAGGTCCTAGGGAGTGTTGCTGAACAAAGAGACCTTGGAGTGCAGGTTCATAGCTCCTTGAAAGTATAGTCGCAGGTAGATAGGATAGTGAGGAAGGCATTTGGTATGCTTTCCTTTATTGGTCAGAGCATTGACTATAGGAGTTGGGAGGTCATGTTGCGGCTGTACAGGTCATTGGTTATGCCACTTTTGGAATATACCGTGCAATTCTGGTCTCCTTCCTATTGGAAGGATGTTGTGAAAATTGAAAGGGTTCAGAAAAGATTTACAAGGATGTTATCTGGTTTGGACAATTAGAGCTAAGGTGAGAGGCCAAATAAGTTGGGGCTGTTTTCTCTGGAGCATTAGAGGCTGAGGGGTGACCTTATAGAGGTTTGTAAAATCTTAAGGGGGCATAGATAGGGTAAATAGGCAAGATCTTTTCCCAGAGATGGAGGAGTCCAGAACTAGAGGGCATAGTTTTAGAGTGAGAGGGGAAAGATATAAAAGAGAGCTAAGGGGTAACTTTATCAGGCAGAGGATGGTACATGTACGGAATGAGCTGCCAGAGGAAGTGGTGGAGGCTGGTACAATTGCAACATTTAAAAGGCATTTGGATGGGTATATGAATAGGAAGAGTTTAGAGGGATATGGGCCAAGTGCTGGCAGATGGGACTAGATTAAGTTAGGATATCTAGTCGGCCTGGACAGGTTGAACAGAAGGGTCTGTTTCCATGTTGTACATCAGTATAACTGTATAAAGCTTTCGAGACAGTATTATACAGAAGAATACCTTTGCCATTTTAGTGAGCAGTTAAGAATCATGTATAGATCAGACCTAGTAAGGGTAATAGATTTCCTTCCCTAAAGTACAGCCTGGTTTAGATGAATCCCACTGGTGACCAACCCTGACTTTTCACGTCTTGTGGACAATTCACTGAATTCCTGCCAGTGTCCCATTCTCAAGGCTTCGCTGAAAAGAAGAACTCAGGTGGATTTGTGAAATTAATTTGCATGGCATCCTTCCATTCTCCACTGGGCATGGACTTGCAAAAGCTATTGTCAAATTGGCTCTAACTGGCTCTGTCATTCACATAATGCCAGACATGGCTACTGGGCAGAAGAAAGATATTAGATGCAATTGCTTTTGTAAGTTGCACTTTGATAAGGAGGAGTGGTAGAGTAGATGGAAGTTTCCTTCTAGTTGAACTATGTCTGACGCTGACAAAGGATGCCAAGAATGGGAAGGAAGAGCATCATTCCTCAGTCATAATCCCTCTTCTTTATAAGCATAAAAATAAAAAAAACATTCAGTTTATGAAGGATTGCAAGTGCCAGCTGCTTCCTGAGTTTTTTTTTTGGCCCGGTTTAATATGGCACCAAATGGATAATTCCTGATATCTAAGTATAAACACAAAGAACAGCATCAATCATTTTGCTTGTATGAGGAAATCTTATAGACCCTAACGTTCAGCTGGAGTAGGAATTGGTTGGTCACAGATACTAGCATTCAACCATTAAAATTCCCCATTAAATTCACTGTGAACAGAAGACCTATTTAAACAGGAGAGCCCTGCCTGTAATCTCCAAGCTCTGCATTCCAGCCAGAGCCTTCAGAAACACAACTGTGGGCTAATGTACACACAGAACCCTGCCACCGCCTTACATTTAAAGCAAGAAAAATTCCATAGCCTCTTGTTGTTGCCCGCCATACATATGAATATACTCTTAAAACCCATTCTTTTCTGTCCCTTTGTTCTCCTAAAATTACCTACTACTAAAGCTATCTCCGTCTGTGTATGCACTGAGAGATAAGTGTGTTCAGATAAGCAATGTAGTTAAATCATGCTTTTCACCAACTTTAGGGATTTACTGAGCAAGCTGATTGATTTATTTTATCACTAAGTATTAACCTGAAACACTGCCATCACTTCATGCCTCATTCATAGCCTGTGAGCAAGTTATTTTAACATGCAAGAGGGCAGTCAACAGGAGTCTGTTGTTTGGATCTCTCTCTGTTGGCTATACTCTATCAAGTGAATGCTCTGATATCTGGGCGATCAATGGCACTGTATACTCATGGAAATATAATCTTACAAATATACTGAAAGCGCAAGGTTAGGGGGAGTAAAGCCTTAAAAAAAAGGCCAGTTGCCTGTCTTGCAAAAACAGCATAGAGTACAAGATTAAATAAATAATCTATTTCTGTAAGCCAATAACTAGGTCATAGCCAGAGCACTATCTTGCATTGTAAAGTTTACAGCATTGGTTAATCTGTGAAATTCCAGGGATAGAAAACCTTACTTCAATCTGTGAGAACAGACTTGAACTGCTGGGACTTTGCAACTGGGATAAAGAAAGTTTGGAAAAGCTTTAAAAAGTCTTTGAAATCAAAAGGCTTGTAATGGAATAAAAAGGATAAGACAATTTCCTCTAGTTGTAAAGTCAATGATAAGATGGTCATCGGTTTAAAATCATTTAAAAGATCGAGATCAATTGCATTACACAGAAAACCACTGGAACATGGAAATCTTTGCCACCTTTTCAAACAAAAAAGAATGAATTCCCAAGATGTGATCATAACTAGCAAGACCGACATTAATGGCCGTCACTAACTGCCCGTTCAAAATGAAGGACAAGTTGCCTTCTTGCCCATGGCAGTCCATGATGGCACTGTGGGCAGTCCCCACAGTGAGCTTAGAAAGAAAGTTCTAGATTTTGATCAAGTGACAGTGATACTGAAGGACATATAGTATGAATATACAGTGTGTGACTTAGAGGGGAAATTGCAAGGGGTGATGTTCCCCTGCACCTGCTGCTCTTGTCCTTTGAGGTGGTGGAGGTTATGTGTTTGAAAGAAGCCTCAGTAAGGTGCCACAGAGAGGTTTTAGATGGTGCACTGTGCTACTATTACTGTAGAACGGTGCTGGAGAGAGGGAATGTTAAAGGTGATGGACAGGCTGACAATTAAGCTGCTGCTTTGTCCTGATGGTGTCTAGCTGAAGGAGAGGCATCACCACATCCTTAATAAAAAGCTGGGTCCAAAATAGAATATACAGAAAACAGGGCAACAAGACTGCCTTATCAAAGCACATGAGCATGTCCAATGCTTTATCTTAAAAAAATGTACTTTTGGTACTATGCTGTTATATTAGGGGTGTTGGTTTGAGACAATGTAGGGTGATGAGCCCTTAAATTTCCATTGATGTAGCAGCTAAGACTCTGTATTCTATGAAGACGCTGGCAGTCAATTTCAGAGTTTGAGAGGGAATGAATAACACACAATATTTATTCTCACCAGGCAAGAGGGAAGTCAGTTGGCAATATAAAATAACAACTTGTGTTTCAGTAGCACATTTAATATAGTAAACCAGCTAAGATACCTCACAAGGAAATAATTAGACAAAACTTGAAACTGAGCCAAAGAAGGAGACATTAGAGGTGCAGAGCTTTAGGAAAGAAATTCCAGAGCTTCAGCTCGAGAGAGCTGAAGGTACAACTTCAATGATGGGTGGAAACCATTCAAGCCTCAAGTTGGAGGCTTCTAAATTTTCCAGAGGGTTCTATAAGTGTAGGAGGTTACAGAGAAGAGCAAGAGTGAGGTCATGAAGAAATTTACCAATGAGGATAGGAATTTTAAAATTGAGATGTTGTCAGACTGGGAGATAATAGGAGAGAATGTAGAAATCTCTAACTTCAAATAATATTGATCTTGCTTCGTGGCCCTCCTGTGCAGCTGTCACCCTGTGTGCCTCACTCTGGTTAAGCCCTCCCATGATCTGTATGGCCTTGTTTACTGTGATGTGTCTGTATTCTCACAAAACAGAACCTTTCATTGTACTTAGGTACATGTGACAACTATAAATAAAAACTTAAAATAAAATGGACATAGCAGTAGGTCACATGGCCCCTCAGATTCTGATGATGATGGATCAATGGAAATTAGTGTGAGTTATGACAGAGGTGGCAGCATTTTACAAGAAAAGTGATAGACTCAACATTTGTGGTCTTTAGCAACAAGGGACACTCGTATAATGAAAATAAATTGAAGACTTCAAAAATCATACCAAGGAGGGTGTAGACAGCTGTTATGATGAGAAGTAGTAGAATTGAATATAGCGCTAGCTGTGAATCAGTTGTGAATCTGTTTGCAAGCCTTTTATTTAAATTGTTCCAATTTTGGCACAGTATAAAGAGGGATAGGTCAGCGAAAGTCAGAATCATGTTGCCAATAGGTATTAACCCCACCTGCCATCCAATCCCCACACCTCCTGATTCCCCTAGGGTCTAAAACTCTATCAAACCTAACTGTAAATATATTCAACAATGGAGCATCCACGTCTGGGTACTTAATTCCAAAGATTTGGGTGAAAGAATGTTTCCACATCTTAATCCTAAATGGTCAATCCTTAATCCTGTGAATGTACGTGTGGCCCAGCCGTGGGAAACAACATTCCTGATGAAGGGCTTTTGCCCAAAACATCGGTTTTCCTGCTTCTCAGATACTGCCTTAGCTGCTGAGCTTTTCCAGCACCATTCTAATCTTGAACCAACATTTCAGTATCTACCCTGTCAATTCCCTTTAGAATCTTGTCTGTTTCAATTAGATCATTGCTTCTTCTAAACTCCAAAGAGTATTGGCCCAACTTAGCGCATCTTTAATGGGTCAAATGACTTGGCAATGATTCCTGATGCCAACACACATCTACTTACACAATGATGCCACTAAATCCAGCTTCCCCCACCCCCTGGCCCACTAAACAGTGTTGAGAGAGAGTTGCAAGATAAGAATTCTCAGTTACACTGAGGGAACGCTCAGATTTGGCTCACAGTGGTATTGCATTCACTTGTGTATTTTGAGCCTTAAAGGCTTTCACATTAAATGGCTTTGCTGCTGTAGGTTCTGCACTAATGTTAGCTGCTCTGGTAAAGTGGTGCTCTCAGTCACCCCTGATGCTTCCGCCCCACCTCTTTAATTTGCTGCTGCAGGCTCTTCAAATTTGGCTGCCCCACCTCCAAACTGGCAAAGTGCCGAATGGGTTGCGTGTAGATTGGATCCTTTAGTTCCTCTCA
This sequence comes from Chiloscyllium plagiosum, assembly GCF_004010195.1. Classification (NCBI taxonomy): domain Eukaryota; kingdom Metazoa; phylum Chordata; class Chondrichthyes; order Orectolobiformes; family Hemiscylliidae; genus Chiloscyllium; species Chiloscyllium plagiosum. The sequence goes on from NC_057723.1 coordinate 77,557,570, forward strand.
GTGAGCACTGTATACAGCTAGCTAACACCTGTCTGCTTTATGCTCCACATGAAATCACCCTAAACCTGTCATAAGGAAAGTAATAAAATGAAGACTGGGTTATAAAGGGAGAGCATAGCAAGCACTGTGTTATTGAATGCACATTGTATCATTTTTATCAAAGTCAAGGGAATAAAACCATGATGGAAAATGTTGGGGTCTATGTGATGTGATATGCATAAAAGTGTTCAAGACTATTATGAGGAAATATAAGCTTGAGTGTTATAAATCAGATTGTATTGTATAAAGTTTTACAAAGATTGTTATAGTGAGAGTATTACAGGAAGTGGTTCATTAATTAGAGTGTTATTGAAGACTGTACTCTAGGTTGCGTTAGTGCGAGTCTTATGGACAAAGAATGTATTTAGAGAATTTATGGGTTATATTAGCAGGAGAGCTATTCCTTGTTTACCTGCCCCCAGTGTTGTTCACAACATGGTTAATTTAAAAAGGATTCCTTCTCTTGTGGATTCCTTTCGCTGAGACTGAATGAATTTATGTTTTAAAAGAAGCCAGTGTACTCAGTGAATTAATAAGTCATGATCTGGAGATGCTGCTGTTGGACTGGGGTGTACAAAATTAAAAATCACACAATACCAGGTTATAGTCCAACAGGTTTATTTGGAAGCACACTAGCTTTTGGAGCACTGCTACAACCACCTGATGAAGGAGCATCGCTCCGAAAGCTAGTGTGCTTTCAATTAAACCTGTTGGACTATAACCTGGTGTTGTGTGATTTCTAACTTTGAATTAATAAGAGTGAGTGTAATAGTTGTTAACCATGAGAAGAAGTAATTATGTAACTCAAATACACATAAATTAGGCATAACAAGTTTGTCCAAAAAAGCTAAAAGTCACAAAATGAAATATGGATGAGTCTCTAAGTTTGGGGCGGCATGGTGGCTCAGTGGTTAGCACTGCTGCCTCACAGCGCCAGGGTCCCAGGCTCAATTCCAGCCTTGGGTGACTGTCTGTGTGGAGTTTGCACATTCTCCCTGTGTCTTCGTGGGTTTCCTCCGGTTTCCTCCCACAATCCAAAGATGTGCAGGTCAGGTGAATTGACCATGCTAAATTGCCCATAGTGTTAGGTGCATTAGTCAGAGAGAAATGGGTCTGGGTGGGTTACTTTTTCGGAGGGTCAGTGTGGACTTGTTGGGCCGAAGGGCCTGTTTCCACACTGTAGGGGATCTAAAAAAAAAACCACTGTAGAACGTTGCAGCTTTCCATTGGATGGTACTGTAACCTCGAAATCAGTAGCTAACAGGCAATTTCAAGATTCCAAGCTTTCTAGGTTTGACTGTTTTCCTTTTGACAGTAGCTCATTAAGAGCCCTCAGTGATAGAGAATAGTTTTCCTCTTTTACTCGGAGTTTGAGGGTATTTAGTGACTGTGTTCTCAAACTGTGACTGTCACCAGTTCACATACTAGTCTGTCAGGTCATTAACACACATGGACCGCTGGCTGCAGTAGGATTTTTTGTAACTGCCTGGAAGGATAAAATACACCAATGTCTTCAGGAAGTGGCTTGCTGCTGAGAAGGGCTGGGCTTGAAGGTACTCAGCCTCATGATATCTCTGTTAGTCAGTTTGCTTTAAGTTTCTTTGTCTCTGTACCGATATGAAAATCCATGGATTCATACAGGACTCTGCCAAATAGTCATTGAATTTACAGCCACAGTTTTGTCTGTAACAGTCCTCTTTTTGAAAAACAGGTGTTGGAATTAAGAATTTATGTCCAGACGTACTTTGGGGTTCTGATCCATTGTTATGGGTTAATTACACAGAGGAAAACAAAGTAAATACATAAACCAACAAACACCCACACATTCATTCACTTCACCTCCGAAAATGGGCGGCACGGTGGCACAGTGGCTAGCACTGCTGCCTCACAGCGCCAGGGTCCCAGGCTCAATTCCAGCCTTGGGTGACTGTCTGTGTGGAGTTTGCACATTCTCCCTGTGTCTTCGTGGGTTTCCTCCGGTTTCCTCCCACAATCCAAAGATGTGCAGGTCAGGTGAATTGACCATGCTAAATTGCCCATGGTGATAGGTGCATTAGTCAGAGAGAAATGGGTCTGGGTGGGTTACTTTTTCGGAGGGTCAGTGTGGACTTGTTGGGCCGAAGGGCCTGTTTCCACACTGTAGGGGATCTAAAAAAAAAAACCACTGTAGAACGTTGCAGCTTTCCATTGGATGGTACTGTAACCTCGAAATCAGTAGCTAACAGGCAATTTCAAGATTCCAAGCTTTCTAGGTTTGACTGTTTTCCTTTTGACAGTAGCTCATTAAGAGCCCTCAGTGATAGAGAATAGTTTTCCTCTTTTACTCGGAGTTTGAGGGTATTTAGTGACTGTGTTCTCAAACTGTGACTGTCACCAGTTCACATACTAGTCTGTCAGGTCATTAACACACATGGACCGCTGGCTGCAGTAGGATTTTTTGTAACTGCCTGGAAGGATAAAATACACCAATGTCTTCAGGAAGTGGCTTGCTGCTGAGAAGGGCTGGGCTTGAAGGTACTCAGCCTCATGATATCTCTGTTAGTCAGTTTGCTTTAAGTTTCTTTGTCTCTGTACCGATATGAAAATCCATGGATTCATACAGGACTCTGCCAAATAGTCATTGAATTTACAGCCACAGTTTTGTCTGTAACAGTCCTCTTTTTGAAAAACAGGTGTTGGAATTAAGAATTTATGTCCAGACGTACTTTGGGGTTCTGATCCATTGTTATGGGTTAAATGAGATCTATTCCCATTTAATTACACAGAGGAAAACAAAGTAAATACATAAACCAACAAACACCCACACATTCATTCACTTCACCTTCGAAAATGTTACCTTTTCAGTTCAAACTGGACGATGTTGCAGCAATTATGGACACTTGGATGTCACAGGGACAGGAATTTTCCAGGGTTGAGATGTTTCAAAAGAAATAAGGTGGAAGGTAAAAGAGGTGGGGGAGTGGCATTGCTAAGCAGGGATAGTACCACAGCTGCACAAAGGCAGGAGGGTCTGTCAACAGCATCAGAATGGGCGAAAGTCAGAAATAGGAAAAGAGCAGTCACTTTATTGGGAGTTTTCTACAGCCCCCCCAATAACAACAGAGACACGGAGGAGCAGATTGGAAGGCAGATTTTGGAAAGGTGAGAAGTAACAGGATTATTGTCATGGGTGACTTTAACTTCCCTAATATTGGTTGGAATAGTTCAAATAGTTTGGATGAAACAGTTTTTGTCAGATGTATCCAGGATGGATTCCTGACTCTATATGTAGATAGGCCTACTAGAAAGGAGGCCATATTGGATTTGGTGCTTGGCAATGAACCATACCAGGTGTCAGATCTCTTGGTGGGACAGCATTTGTAATAGTGATCACAACTCCATTACCTTGACTATAGTCATGGAGCTGGTAAAAACAATGACTGCAGATGCTGGAAACCAGATTCTGGAGTAGAGTGGTGCTGGAAAAGCACAGCAGTTCAGGCAGCATCCGGGGAGCAGGAAAATCCGACATTTCGGGCAGAAGCCCTTCATCAGGAATACATGTATTCCAGCTTTTCCAGCACCACTCTACTCTAGAATATAGTCATGGAGAGGGATAGGAGCAGGCAGTATGGGAAAGTATTTAATTGGGGCGGTGGGGGGGGGGGGGGTGTAGATTTATAATGCTATTAGGCAGGATCTGGGGCACCTAGATTGGAAACAGATGTTCTCAAGGAAATGCATGACAGAAATGTGAAGGTTGTTTAGGAAGCACCTGCTGATAGTGCTGGACGGGTTTGTCCCACTGAGGCAAGGAAGGGATGGTAGGTTGGATGACAAGTGATGTGGAACATCTAGTCAAGAGGAAAAAGGAAGCTTACTTAAGGTTGTGGAGGCAAGGACCAGACAGGGCTGTAGAGGGTTACAAGGTAGCCAGGAAGGAACTGAAGAATGAACTTAGGAGACCTAGAAGGGGACATGAAAAAATTTTAGCAGGGAGGATTAAGGAAAACCCTAAGGCCTTCTACACTTATGTGAGGAACAAGAGGATGGTCAGAGTGAGAGTAGGGCCATTCAGGGATAGTGGAGGGAACTTGTGCCTGGCGTTGGAGGAGGTAGGGGGGGTCCTTAATGAATACTTTCCATCAGTATTCACTACTAAGAGGGACAGTGTCTGAGGACAGTGTGAAACAGACTGGTAAGCTAGAACAGGTTGATGTTAGGAAGGACGATGTGCTGAAAATTTAGAAAAGCATAAGGATAGATAAATCCCCTGGGCCAGATAGGATATACCCAAGGTTACTACAGGAAGCGAGGAAAGAGATTGCTGTGCCATTGGCGATGATCTTTGCATCTTCACTGTCCTTTGGAGTAGTGCCAGATGATTGGAGGGTGGCAAATGTTATTTTCTTGTTCAATAAAGGGACTAGGATAACCCTGGGAATTACAGACCAGTCAGTCTTACCTGAGTGGTGGGCAAAGTATTGGAGAGGATTCTGAGAGACAGGATTTATGATTACTTGGAAAACCATGGTCTGATTAGAGATAGTCAGCATGGCTTTGTGAGGGCAGGTTGTGCCTCACAAACCTTATTGAATTCTTTGAGGAGGTGACAAAACATGTTGATGAAGGTAGAGCAGTGGATGTTGTGTACATGGATTTTAGCAAGGCATTTGATAAGGTTCCCATGGTAGGCTCATTGAGAAAGTAAGGAGGCATGGGATACAGGGAAATCTGTCTGTCTGGATACAGAATTGGCTGGCCCATAGAAGACAGAGGGTGGTAGTAGATGGAAAGTATTCAACCTGGAGCTCGGTGACCAGTGGTGTTCCGCAGGGATCAGTTCTGGGACCTCTGATCTTTGTGATTTTTATAAATTACTTGGATGAGGAAGTGGAAGGGTGGGTTAGTAAGTTTGCCGATGACACAAAGGTTGTTGGAGTTGTGGATAATGTGGAGGGCTGTTATAGTTTGCAATGAGACATTGACAGAATGCAGAGCTGGGCTGATAAGTGGCAGATGGAGCTCAACCTGGAAAAGTGTGAAGTCATTGAATTTGGATGCAGATTACAGGGTTAAAGGCATGAGTCTTGGCAGTGTGGAGGAACAGAGGGATCTTGGGGTCCAGGTGCATAAATCCCTCAAAGTTGCCACCCAAGTTGATAGATATTAAGTGGCCAATGATATGTTGGCTCGCATTAGCAGGGAGATTGAATGCTGCAGCTCTGTAGAGTCCTGGTTAGACCACACTTGCAATATTGTGTTCAGTTCTAGTCATCTCATTATAGGAAGGATGTGGAAGCTTTAGAGAGAGTGCAGAGGAGATTTACCAGGATGCTGCCTGGACTGGAGGGTATGTCTTATGAAGAAAGGTTGAGGGAGCTAGGGCTTTTCTCATTGGAGTGAAGAAGGATGAGAGGTGACTTGATAGAGGTGTACAAGATGATGAGAGGCACAGATAGAGTGGATAGCCAGAGTTTTTTACCCATGGCGTAAATATCTATCATTGGGGGCATCATTTTAAATGACTGGAGGAAAGTTTAGGGGAGATGTTAGCAGTAGGTTCTTTGCACAGAGTGGTGGGTGCATGGAATGAACTGCCAGCGGTGGTAGTAGAGTCAGAGACATTGGGGACAAGATCCTGATCTTAGAATAGGATAGAAGGCTGGCACAATATGAAGGGCCAAAGGGCCTGTACTTTGCTGTAATGTTCTATGTTCTATGCACCTTTTAACATTCTGGACAAGACATCTCTACTCATATTTGATTTCCTAGCAATGTGGGAAAGTTTCAGGTACTATGGTTGAAGGATTAAGCTCCAAATGTATAACATGGTGTTCTGGGTCTTAAGCTTTTTCCTCATAAGTTAGGGAATCATGGTTGGTATATGCCATCGTCTCTCTTTACCAATTTTGGACAGATATCTCAAAGTGTTTGTGAATCTGTAATAAACCAAATGTTTCCTTCTCTTCTGTGGAGTTTTTCTTTGTTGCTTGTTTAGAGTTTTGAAAAAGTACCCAGGTAGGTCGCTCTATTCCAGGCTCATCTTTCCAAAGGAAAACAGCCTGCACTCTGATGTCACTCCCAACAATATGTTCTTTAAATGCTTGATTTCAGTTTGGTGCTGCAAGCAGAGGCTCACTTGTTAAAAACCCTGGGCAGTATTTGTTGTTGGCCCATTTTATGTCCTAGAGATGCCATTTGGGCATTAGTGAACATGCTCGTTGTGAGATTGACCAACAGATCAGCTGACTGTATTTTCTAGGCAGGGCTTCCTATTGCTCTAAGTACGTTTCATGGACACAAAGAGGTTGATGAAGTACACTGATGAAGATCAGAGTGGTGCTGGAAAAGCACAGCAGGTCAGGCAGCATCTGAGGAGCAGGAAAATCAACATTTCGGGCAGGAGCCCTTCATCAGGAATGATGAAGTACACTATTCAATTAGATTAGCCTGCCACTATCTGGCACATCAGCCTTTGAAAGGTGAATGGGGCATACTGGTGTCTGAATGCCATGACTTGCCATTTGTATAATCCGTCTGGAGCTATGAAGTTGGGGCTTTCCTATAGGCTGACAGTATTCCTTGAGTGAATTGATCTTGGTAATGTAAACTAAGCTACTTTACCTAACTTAGTTATGCAATCTTCCGACCAGGGTACTGGGTAAAAGTCAGCTCTAGTCACTATATTAACTTCCAGTGTGAATACAGAGGCTCTGGGCCCGGCCGGCCTGATCATGAGGACAATGGGGAATATCAGCTACTGCTGCAGGCTCTATCAGTTGGTGCTCCAGTGTGTAGTTAATCTCCTCCTGAATCTGGGTCTGGCCAATAGGGGAGTTGTCTCATAGACAGGCCTCTCCTACCTACAGGTAGAGTAGCACAGCCTGGCTTGTCTCTGCCTAACCTTTTAAAGAAGTGAGCAGCCTTGTTAAATCTGCTTGCTGTTGTGCACCTTGATGGGTGAATAAGGAGCCTGCATTGCTTCACGTTTTCATATTGGGGTTGTTAGCTGGGTATTAATGTGGGCCGCAACTATTCACCTTCACTGTCACCCTCATCCTCTAGATTAGTAACAATTGGACAGACTGTTGCTTGGTCCCTTCTCAACAGTGCCATTGTTTTCTCATGTTGATGTGACCGACCCTTTGCTTTTTCTCCCCAGACTGGGCTTTCAATCAGGATTGTCACCTCCCTGAGCTTCTTGGCTACTTTAGATGGGCAAGTGAACCAGGCTTCAAAGCATTCTCCTGATAATCATCCGAGCATTGACACGGACTGAAAATTTCAGGAAATGACATGTTTGTCTGTTTTTCATCACAGTCTGGGAGATTTTCAAGAGTTCTCTGGCCACTTCACAGGCTCAAAACACCTCTTGTTGAACAGTTTCAGAAACCCTCACATTTGGTGCTGAGAACCTGATTCAAATGGTGGCAAACTGTTGGACTCATGAGCGTGTCTCTGGTAGTGAATAGAAAAATATCTCGTCCTTTATCTCATTCATGAGGGTATTGGTGACTGTGTGTCCAGATGATTGTTTTTCTGTTGGTGGTCCTGTATTAGTGTCTGTATGGCTACAGGGTGACTTTCTGGATCATGTCAGCATTGGATCATTCCAGGTCACCAAGGACTCCGTGGAATATTTTGGACATTAAATTTGAGCCATGATCTGACCAGTTCTCAGTGATCAGACCATATGGTGTGAAGAATTATGTCAATTCCCTCACCATTAGTCTGGCAGATAGGATAGCCAAGGAAATTGTCTCTGGGAAATGTGTAGGAATATCCATGGTTAAAAATCACACAACACCAGGTTTAGATTAGATTAGATTCTTCTCCAGTGTGGAAACAGGCCCTTTGGCCCAACAAGTCCACACCAACCCTCCAAAGAGTAACCCATCCAGACCCAATTCACTCTGACTAATGTACATAACACTATAGGCAATTCAGCATGGTCAATTCATCTGGCCTGCAGGAGGAAACCCACGCAGACATGGGGAGAATGTGCAAACTCCACACAGACAGTGCCCTAGCTGGAATCAAACCTGGGTTCCTGGCACTATGAGGCAGCAGTGTTAACCATTGAGCCAACATACCATACTGTACTGCTCCTTCATCAGGTGGTTGTGGACCAGCGCTCCGAAAGCTAGTGCTTCCAATTAAACCTGTTGGACTATAACCTGGTGTTGTGTGATTTTTAACTTTGTACACCCCAGTTCAACACTGACACCTCCAAATCATATCCATGGTGTTAAGAACATACTTGTAGCTCTCGGTGGATTAACTAATAAAACTAATACCTTGCTAAGCAGTTTCCCAAAAACCAGCACAGGAATCTTAGCCGAAGGTTTTCCGACAACCTGGAGGATGGACCATGTTCTGCAAAGCTTCCTTTGTCCTTAAGGGGCTGTCTAAACATGCTGCCTGATGAGGCTTTGGTTTTGAATATCCCAAGATGCCCACCAACTGGAATTTTATGAAGCAGCTGCAATATTTCCCTCCAGTACCTCAGCAGCATCACTGTCTGCTCCTCATTTGCAGGTCTAAGAGGCGGTCTTCCTTTCATCACTAGTACCTTTTTAAAATAGCGGCAGTCAGCTCCTGCTTTTACCTTCCTCCAGTGTGAGAGCCTGAGCTCGTGTTTTTAAAAGTGGGTCAGTTTGGGTCGCATGATGGCCCAGTTGTTAGCACTGCTGCCTCACAACACCAGGTCCCTAGGTTCGATTCCAGCCTCGGGTGACTGTGTGGAGTTTGCACATTCTCCCCGTGTCTGCGTGGGTTTCCTCAGGGTACTCCGGTTTCTTCCCACAGTCCAAAGATGTGCTGGTTAGGTGAATTGGCCATACTAAGTTACCCATAGTGCTAAGTGCATTAGTCAGAGGGAAATGGGTCTGGGTGAGTTACTCTTCGGAGCGCCGGTGCCAACTTGTTGGGCTGAAGGGCCTGTTTCCACACTGTAGGGAATCTAATCTAATCTATTTACTCCATCCTTTGGGTCTTCAAGGCTCCTGGGAAAAGTTTCAGATAGCCTGACTGGAATGTCTTCTGCTTGCAGTATTGTCCCAACTGGCTTAATGTGTCTGGCCATGGACTGCAAGACAACATGATCAGGGAAAACACCAGACGCTTTCTCCCTGGCCTCAGAAACCTTCTTTGAGATCCCTGGGGTTACCATTACTATCAGGTCATGGCTGAGGATCCTGTCCACAGGGAAACTAGGAATGGCTCGCATGGTCACTGGTCAAACTTGGTGTGGTCAAATTGGCTCGCATGGTCAAGTCTGATTGGCAATACTCAGAATAAGTGAGCGAGAGGGAGGGGGGAGGAGAATGTGTTCCTCTTTTCCCTGCAGTAGGGGTGTAAAAGGAAGAAGGAAAAATAAACCCATTTTCATTCTTCTCTCTCTCATGTTAACAGTATACTATGGTGCCATTATAAAAATAAATTGGCATCTTCAGCCTGAATTACTGAAACATTTAAAGTTTATACTTTTGCACAAGGGAATTATTTGCTTTTGTGTGAGTCAGTCTTTGATCTATGGTTAGCTCATTGGCTTAACTTGGACTCAGGACCATTGCCACACTCCATCATCTCATTAGATTACATACAGTGTGGAAACAGGCCCTTCGGCCCAACATGTCCACACCAACCCTCCGAAGAGCAACCCACCCAGACCCATTCCTCTACATTTACCCCTTCACCTAAACTATGGGCAATTTAGCCTGGCCAATGCACACCTTTGGACTATGGGAGAAAACCGGAGCACCTGGAGGAAACCCATGCAGACATGGGGAGAATGTGCAAACTCCACACAGACAGTTGCCCGAGGCAGGAATTGAACCCGGGTTCCTGGCACAGTGAGGCAGCAGAGCTAACCACAGAGCCACCGTGCTGCCCAGGCTGGGGTCTACACTACAGCCTTGGAGCTGGAGATTTCTTCTGCTCCTGTGCATCTTCAGTCAGGTCTGAAACAGCTTCCACGGCATTCTCCAAAGTGGTCTCCCATGTTGAGTGTTGCCACCAGGGTTTATCAGCTTCACTATTGTCAGTAATCTGCAGTATCTGTTTGTCTAGAAATTTCTGGCTCATTAGCATATTGACCTTTCTTTTTTCTTCAAGGCCTGAAGCCTAATTTCTCTTAGCTGGTACCCCAGTTAGAAATTGTGCTGGTCCTCTCTGCTGACTCATTTCTGGGAGGATTCCACTATTTTCACCACAATGCTGTTCACTCCCCGCTGCTCACCATGTTGCGTGTGTAAGTTTCTCCAAGACTCACAGTGGTGTAGTGTGAACATTGATAGTCATCTTTCTGGTTTAATTAGAAGAGTCTTGTTGAGCAAACACAATGATATTTCTTGCATTACAGAAACTATTTGCATGCTATATGAATATGACTTACATTACTGTTACACAGAGACTGTTAATGGCCCATTAGCCTCCGATCTGTGTCCTAAAACCCGACTCCTTTACTCTAACCATGATACTGTAAATGGTGCTTATTGTACTTCTTCAAGTATTAACGCTTTCTGACCCCTTCAGATCTAGGTAGAAGAGTTGCCAAAGCCTTTTCTTAATTAATCAGAAATAAGGGAAGACTAGAATTCCCCATTGCATTTGCCATGTCAGCACCCTGGCTTGTCACAGTCAAATTGCCAATCAGTCAGCACCATTTTCCTCCTGTGATTATAAATGGTTCTGATTGTTTGAAAGTTGTCATTCTTGCATTTGTCCTGATGAGTGCAAGACATAAATCTTTGGCAACATGTCTGTCTTTCCAGCAATATTGTAATGCAGTATGACCAACTGGCTGTTTAACAGAAAATGCTATACAATAGGGATGATTAGTGAGAGAAACAGGGTTTTGTTACGGATGGAATAAAGCATTCCTCAAAGTCTTACAAGAAGAAATGTGTTGTGGACGAGGCTGCATCAAATTAAATGTTATCAGGAGAGTTTTATCTCTCCCCCTTTTGCTTTCTGAAATAGCAGATTATATTGGAGTCAAAGTGAGATGAGCAGTACTCTGAAAGTTTGCCAAAAAGGACATTGCTTCAAAATAAAGATTTAACTGTTGGCAGATTGTGCTGCAGGAGCTTAATCCTTTACTCACAGGATATTGTACATAAGCACAGGCAGATTTTCTAGCAGAGATCACCAAGGTAGCGAAACAGTGTTGGGAAACAGTGTCTGATTGCCCCCTTTCTCCAGAATATTGAGGTCCACTGTTGTCCTGGAATAGTTAGAAACTCATAGCCCAGGGCTAGAGTCCTCAACCTTCATGCTGAACATGGTCTGTCAGTGGCAAACATGCTCCATTTAACCACAGATAAATAAGTTAAAATGAGCGCTACCTAATTATTGAGGGAGCACTCAACAATGTATTATCGATTATCAATATCTCGCTTTCTGCAACAGCTATGAAGTACAGCCGAAAGCTGTGCACGGAATAAATGAGCTCTGAGGCAGAGAGGGAAAACTGGTACTTACCCAGGTGTGGTTTTACTGATCATCGAATATATACAACAGACTCAATGTGTCACTGTCCAATGTATGAAGGCTGAGAATATTAGCCAGATTTCATTTTATGTTTTGCAATGTCTCCATAGGCCAGTAAAAGGCTTCCTTTCCTTTAAATGCAATCAACACATACCGTTCCAAATGTGTGGGGGAGGGTAGGAGCAGCCAGCGCAGTTTAGGCCACTTTAAAGGTTAATCCAACAGAAAACTATACTGCAATCACTGAAAGAACTTACCTACTTAAGAGCCTTACATTACAAAATATACTGGACCATCACACTGTCACACTATTGCTTTCCCACAAGGTGTATTTTTATAAGTCATACGATCCAGAGTTTTGGTTTGTCAGGAGATTTGAGGGACAGTGTAGATTTGTTGACTTGCACAGTCTGTTACAGTTTCTGGCTTACAAGAATTCATTCACAATTCATGGGATATTGGCATTATTCCTAAGAGTGGCCCATTTAGTTACTTCAACTGTGAGCAGCTATTAGTTATGCTGGAAGTAATATTATATCATGGTTTGGACAATTATTATGGTATTTAGATGTTATGTTTACAATCATTAAGAGCTGCAGTCAAAGATAAATCCCAAAGCAGCTCTGCCCAGTTTTTCACACAATGAAAGAGGCACATGACAGACATAACATTAACTCTGCACGATGTGAGACTGCACTGGGAGCAGAGTGCTCTGGGACATAGGGCTTGGAGCACGGATACCAGCTACTTCAGCAAAAATCGGGCATTAAACCTGGGACCTTCTGCTTTGGATGGCTCAATATCATGTTATGGGCCAGAGTTGGCATTTATTCATTAAACTATAATTAATACTTAAAAGGGAAACAATTCAGACTGAGGGCAGATCATTTACCAAGAAGCCAAGGTAGAAGTATAAGAGAGTACTGTTATTATATGAGGTCTACACTGAAGTGAGTTAATATTAACATGCTTCATATAACACAGCTACCAACAAGCGACTGTGAGGATAACTATTGGTTTTTCACTATTGCAGTACTCAGGGTCCAATACTATAGCAGTCTGATGCCACTACGACATAACTCCTTTCCCACATGATCAGTAGCTAGCTATTCTTAAAGTGAAGCAATAGTTAACTCTTTCCTCCACAAGTATTGAACATGAAACAATGTACAGATCAGTGTACTCTTACTGCACTGGGCTTAACGGTGCTTACTGGCCAGCCCGCTGTCTGCACTGGACACAAGAAACATAGCAACAAAATCAGAAATTGTTGAAGAAGCTCAGCAGATCAGGCAGCATCTGTGGAGAGAAATCAGAATTAGTGTTTTGGATCCAGTGACCCTCCTGAGAACCCATAAACATATGCATCCACTCACACAAGGTGGTGAGCAAGGACAGAGCAGTGCATTAAACCAATTAACTCACCTCAGTGTAGACCTCATACAATAACAGTACTCTCTTATACTTCTACCTTGGCTTCTTTAACTTTGTGAAATGTTAACAGCAACAACAAAAACCTGCACTGATCCACTCACGTAGTAAAACATGCCAGGAAGCTTCACTGCACTATTACCAACCCATTTGACCAGAGTCACATTTGGAGATATTATGACAAGTGATGGATTAAAGTTTTAAGGAGAATCTTGAAGTGGACAGAGAGACAATTTAGAGAGGTTTAGGAATAGAACTCCAGAACTCAGGGTCAGCAGCTGAAGGGATGATCACCAAATGGTGGAGCCATTAACATCAAGTGAGATCTGAAAACAAGGATAATAATGTTAAACTTTGCTGAACCTGGAGTCAATGCAGGTGAGGGAGCATAGGATTGATGGGCAGACAGGTCTTGATGCAAGTTAGATGAGAAATTGGAGGTAGGGAGTCAGCAGAGAGGGCATTGTAATATGTAACAAAAATTGAAATTGCTGGAAAAATTCAGCAGATCTGACAGCAACTGTGGAGAAAAAGCAGAGTTAATACTTGGGTCCAATTCTGAAGAAAGGCCCCTGAACCCAAGTATTAACTCCGCTCACTCTCCACAGATGCTGTCAGACCTGTTGAGTTTTTCCAGCAATTTCAATTTTTGTTACATATTACAATGCCCTCTCTGCTGACTCCCTACCTCCAATTCCTGTTTTTGATTCTGATTTCCAACATCTGCATTTCTTTGCTTTTTTCTGCCTGTTAATATGTAGTTAATTCAGATTTACAAACATTATACTTATGATCGAGGACTCTGTACTGAGTTAGAGTGGTCCACTGATAGTAGCTATAGGAGGTCAGTTTGTAAAGAGTTTATAACAGAGGGGGAAAGGGCTCTGGGCTGGTTGAAAAGATCAGCAGTCAGTCTGAAAGCAGCTTTAGCAAACTCTTTTCAGTTACAACTAAAGCTTAAGTTAAGTCACTTTTAGGAGATCAAAGCAAGAAGCAAAGCTTTAATTAACAGTGAGATTAATGAGTTCAATTTACTCTATCTGAGCTCTTCAACATCCACAACTCAACCAATTTCCTGCAGTCTCACCCTCTACTTCATTAATATGAACACAGAAAAAGGACTTAGCAGAGGAATCTGAGCCCGGCCTCAGCCAAGGAAGAGCCAGGTCCAATTTCAACATGAAAATAGCATTGCACTGAGGTGGGTGGAATTGAATTGAGTGTTTGTAGAGACACTTTTACATTGACAGTGTGCTATTAGCAGTAGGAGTGTGGTTTTCGTGGTGCCAATTCACACACTATACTATAAACAAAATGAATTCCACTCTCCTGACAGCACGGTGCAACCTTCTTTCGGTACTAGATTGAAGGTCAGCGTTGTAGAAAACAAGCAGCTCTTTCTTTTGTCCCTGCAAAGGAGACCAGGCAGAGGAGCTAACTGGGGGTATAAGGAAGAATGCAGGTCACGGCTCTCCACGTATGTACCATTCACTCACAGTCTCTTCAAAGCTTTCATTTTTGACCCATCCTGTCACTAACAAGGACACACTGCAGACAGCATCATCAATTTGATGTGTCTGTTCCTTCATAAAATGGTCAGTGTTTCCATTTCCATGGCCAATTCTCTAGTCTGAAATGTTCTTCCCAATAGAGTGAACAGGAGAAAAACTGCAGGCTGCTGGGCTTGGAGGTGGTGAATCGAGAACGTGTAATTATACATTCATAAGCTTGGGTGGACAAATGCTGTCAGAATTCAACACTGGATAATTCCCTTCCATCTGAAACCAACACATGGAGCAGGGCTGAATCAGGAACAGGAATGTTTGCCAAGATTTGTGATTGTTGAATGATTCCCTGACTATAAAACTGCTGCTGAGGAGTCAAGGTTTGGGGAAAGGGGAGCCAATGGGGGGTTAGGTGACCTGCTGAGGCAAAGAAACAAATGAAACTGGCTCCATTAGAATAAAGCAATAAAACTCAAAGCTATACTGATGTAAGTCAAAATAAATTCAAAGAGAAACAAAATACAAGAAGTTGATGAAATCAAAACACGTCATTTCTGGAGATTCCCCTGGAAGGAAAACTCTCGCTATCATCCTGTTCCCACAGCATCTCAGTAAAACACAGCTGCAAGATGGATTCACCGGTTGGATTATTTTCCTATGCCAGCTTCCCACATCCATCACCTTGTCTCAGTCAGATTCACTGCCTTGCAGTTTCTCAACCTTCACATCTCACACCCTGCCACCCACAAACACCCACAAACACACAAACTTCAAAGACCTCCTTATCAGTGTGAGGGGCAGGATTCCTGTCTGCCAGTAATCTGACTGGAACATAACCTTGGAAAGTCTGCTGCAAGAACCAAAAGGCAAACAGAAAACAACAACTGCCCAGTGACACAGAATTCTGCCTCTTCTTATCAACTTAACGTAAATAGAACATGAATTTATCTTCTCCAAATCTAATCTTTCGCTGTCAGCTTTGGCATCAAACGGAAATTTAAATCCAAGAATCTGGCAGACTGTTATAACCAGCCAATAGGAATCAATGGACCTCCCCTACCATTATGACTAGACCATGGGTGAGGTTCCCCTAGTTATTGTGATTCCAAACGGATACCTCAATTGGTTAGGTTCCCAGGTGAAGAAGAATGAATTGATTTCCTTTCTTTATTCACCTGCTCACTTGGTTGGTTACACGAAGGCTAATTTACAAAGGATCCTCTTCCTTGTGGATACTTTCGTCCTTGATCGTATGAATTTATGTTTTAAACCAGCTCAGCCAGGCTTTCCTGATGAACAAGAGAGTAGCTTTATTAACTAGTAAACACAAGAAGAAATAATAACATAATATATGGACACACAGATTCGGATCAAGAAGTGAATCCAAAAAGAAGATGAAAATAAAGTTTTCTTGGATCAGTCTCTCTGGGTCATTGATGCACAGTAGATAATGGACCATTGGTAATTAAGTAGTCAATTTTGGAAGTCTTAGCTTTGCCGTTAATTAAAATCCTTTTGTCCTGTTTACTTGACAGTGGTTGGCTGGCAGCATTCAGAACTTCATTTTATTGCAAAAATATACTTTATTCATAAAATGTTATCATTCAGTGTATACATGGGAACTAAAGTAGTCTGTACAGTCTTTGCATAAAGAGGAAAATAAACAGAATTTGGAATTCGCATTGTAACAGAACCAAAGGTGTTTAATACTCAGGCAGGACACTATTTCCATACGTTTTGTAGTAAAGAGAGGCTGTGATAACAGAAGGAACCCCCAGTCTACTTTGGCAGAAAGACATCAGACAGGGGTCTTTCCCCACTGCCCCAGGCTTCAGTGTGTCCCTCAGCACATAGTCCTGGACCTTGGAATGTGCCAGTCGCCATCACTTGGTTGAGGTCACCTCTTCACTCTGGAAGGTCAGCAGGTTTCAGGCAGACCAAAGAGCTGGTAGCATTCTGAATGATAGAATCTTGTGCTGTTTCCTTCTGACTGGCTTGCTGGCTAGTTGGCTTTGAGCACTCAGATTGAGAGAATCCTTTTACCTTAATATTGCAGTGACTTGTATGTGGTTCTCTGTGAATTTGATATCACCCTTGCACTTGAACCCAGTATACAAATCTCATTTCACCAGCACATCCTCTTCCACTAGCATGGTGGTGAATCTGTGGAACTCATTGCCACAAAAGACTGTCATTGAGCATGGCAAAGATAGGTAGGCTCCTTATTAGTAAGGGGTCAAAGGTTATGAGGAGAAAGCAGAAGAATGAGGTTGAGAAATACTTTTGCCTTGATCAAATGGCGGAACAGTCTTGATTGACCGAATAGCCTTTTTTTTCTCCTGTATCTTATGGTCTTAGTTACACCCACGTCAGCACGGTGGCTCAGTGGTTAGCACTGCTGCCTCACAGCACCAGGGACCTGGGTTCAATTCGAGCCTCCTGGCAATTGTTTATGTGGAGTTTGCACATTCCCCCTGTGTCTGTGTGGGTTTCCTCAGGGATAAGTGTAGGGGAATGGGTCTGGGTGGGTTGTTCTTCAGAGGGTCAGTGTGGACTTGTTGGGCCAAAGGGCCTGTTTCCACACTGTAGGGAATCTAATCTCTGTCAGGTTTGTAACAGGCCTTTTGTATGTTCCTGGAAGGGTAAAGTACTTCTGTAAGACGTCACTTTCAGCTGAGAGGGCAGAGACAGCCAGCTCCTTGTATCTCCTCCTGTTACATCTCTCTCACTGTTTGAAGCTGCCCTGACAGTCTCCAAGTGTGAGATTCTATGGGTTCCACGCAGAGGCTTTACATCTGTTGTCTTTTCTTATATGTGGCAGTCCTCTTTTAAGAAAACACATTTTGAAATTAAAAGTTAAAAGTATCCATAATAGTTCAGTGTTCGTACTGAATCTTCATCATGGTATCTTTGATATAACAGACCATATATAATATTGAACATATGGTTGATGCCCCAAATGATTCTGAGGAGTAATGCAGTAAAGCTGCACTGTATAGAATTCCATGGTAAGAGACATGTAATTTGATTTTTGTCCCATCAGTCATTTAGTAACTCAATAAACAATCATTTTTCTGTCAAAGCTACACAGCAGCATGTTTGATGGTCTCTCAATCAGGCTTGTGTATGGCTATTGCAGTGAGGCAATAATGTCTCCTTTCTATATGTTTCCCTGCAATTGCCATTTTAATTATCATCTCAAAGTGTGCTTCAGGCTAGCAAGAGGAAGTGCAGGTTTGGTATTCTAACCTATTGGCCATCCATATATACATACTGGCTGAATCATGGAGAGGGAGCAGACCTGAAATTGGTTTTGCCTTTCATTCACACATCTAAATACAGCAGGGTCCAGTGGAGAGGACAAACTCCACTGCTCATTGCCTCTCTACCCACACCACAAAACCTTCACATTAGTTTTTCACTTTTCTCCTTAAACCAGGAACACTAAAGCCACTTACTTGTTGCAGTCACGCTCCAGCTAGGATCAGAAACTAGAGTGAATCTCGTCTGTGTCCTGTTTGATGACTTTCATGCAATGTATCGGTTTTTTGAACGTGTGTTTGGACCTTGATTACTGCCTTTTGTTTTACCTCAAAAATCAAATACAAAAGAGAATTATGGTCTACATGATTACAAAACTGTAATCTATCAAGATAACTTCATAAACCACAATATCAAAGCTCAAGTACTTTATAAATGTCACCAGCACATTACTGTGAGATTATCCACTGTTAGCGTGTGATCCATGCAGCAGGAATGCCACAATCTGATTTCAAACTGCTGAGTGAATCCATAAATTGACTGTATTATACAATAACGCACTAATAATAACATCTGAATATTTTAATATTTTGAAAAGTTCCTGCATTAACTCTAAAAAAAGCTAAACTTATATTAATTGAAATGTGGTACTATCCAAGAAGAAATTTCTAAAAACAATACCTCCCAAATGTTCCACAGTACTGCTAGTTAATGGGTAACTTGCTTTTAAGCACTTTATTGTTTCACTGTTGACTTCTTACTGACTGCTAATCAACTACAAACATTACCAACATCAGCAAGGGCACAAATCCAGGAGAGTCAGACAGTCGGGAATTACAGAGCATAAGAGTCTCACTGAAGATTCCACAGTGCCTCAAGATTGAATCGAAAGTGCCTCCTATAAAAACCAAGTTGAGGAGCAGATGAATACAGTTGTCATGCAGTTTGTGAATGAATGCAAAAATATAATACAGACTGATTGACTGTGTACTTGAGTGAGGATAAAGCTCAAACAAGTGGGAACAGAGAGAGACAAAGTATGATTGATAATAAAACACAGCGGAGGATTGCATGGTGAAAGCTGATAGTTTGTCAAAGTAGTCCCCTGTAGAAGAGTGAAATAAGGATCTTTGATCCTCATCCTCCCTCTGCTGTGTCTAGGTGTCAGTTATGCTTCTGTAATGAAGAATTACCACTTCCTCAAAATAATGATGTGGAGGTGCTGGTGTTGGATTGGGGTGTATAAAGTTAAAAATCACACAACACCAGGTTATAGTCCAACAGTTTTATTTGGAAGCTCTAGCTTTCATCAGGTGATTGATGTAGGAGCAGTGCTCCGAAAGCTAGTGCTTCCAAATAAATCTATTGGACTATAACCTGGTGTCGTGTGATTTTTAACTTTGTAATCCTCAAAATAATTCTAATTCTATTCTAATTTTATCAGCAACATAGCCTCATGGCCAACACAGTGGCTCAGTGGTTAGCACTGCTGCCTCACAGCGCCAGGGACCTGGGTTCGATTCTAGCCTCGGGCGACTGTCTGCGTGGAGATTGCACATTCTCCCCGTATCTGTGCTGGTTTCCTCCCATAATTCAGAGATGTGCAGGTTAGGGAGTTGGCCATGCTAAATTGCCCATAGTGTTCAGGGATGTGCAGGCTGGGTGCATTAGTCAGGGGTAAATATAGAGTAGGGAGTGCGTCTGTGCAGGTTACTCTTCGGTGTAGGATTTGTTGAGGCCAAAAGGCCTGTTTCCATACTGTAGGGATTCTATTTTATGTCCACATTCCTCCAACAGCTCTTTTATCCTTCTGTGGGGTATGGATGCCTGTACTTGCCAGTCTTATCCACCCTAGAACTGATTGTCTCTCTAGACCAGGTCAGAGGGCAGTTAAGAGTCAACCACACTGATGTGGGTCTGGAGTCACATGTATGCTAGATTGGCTAAGGACTGCAGATTTCTTTCTCTGGAGGACATTAACAAACCAAATGAGATTTTATGACAATTTTGACAATGGATATAAGACTACCATTGAACCAGCTTTTTAATGAATTCAGATTTCTCAATTGTGGAATTCAAGCCTATGTCTCTAGAATAGCCTGGGTCTTAGAATTATTTGTCTAGTGATATTAAAACTGTGCCACTAGTTCCCCTTATATGTATATGGTCAGTGCTAGCTAAATCTGTTGAAATTATGTTGAAAACATTTTAATGAAAATTATCTAAAGTGGGTCTTAAAGATTTCAAGTGATGGGGCTGTGACTATTTCTTTTGGCAGTTTGCTCCATTGTGTTTTGAGAAGGATTATTAATACATTGTTATGGACTAGGTCAGACTACTCGCACATTCTTAAGCAGGCAGCCCAGACCATACTCTACACCGCTGAGGCCAAACGCCAGCTAACCTCTACACCACTGAGGCCAAACGCCAGCTCCTCTACACCGCTGAGGCCAAACGCCAGCTCGCAGATACCTCCTCCTACTGTCCCCTTGACCATGGAGGGCACCGTCGACCATGTCGGGGGGGAAATTGCGGTCCTTGAGGAAGGAGGCCATCTGTGTTGTACGTATTTTGAACTGGTCCTCCTGGGAGCAGATGCGGCGGAGACGAAGGAGTTGGGAGAATGGGATGGCGTTTTTACAGGGGGCAGGGTGGGAGGAGGTGTAGTCCAGGTAGCTGTGGGCTACCTCCTGCCCAAAATCCACAAACCTGACTGCCCCGGACGACCCATCGTCTCAGCCTGCTCCTGCCCAACCGAACTCATCTCGGCATACCTCGACACGGTCCTGTCCCCATTAGTCCAAGAACTCCCCACCTACGTTCGTGACACCACCCACGCCCTCCACCTCCTCCAGGATTTCCGCTTCCCCGGTCCCCAAAGCCTCATCTTTACCATGGACATCCAGTCCCTGTACACCTCCATCCCCCATCACGAAGGACTCAAAGCACTCCGCTTCTTCCTCTCCCGCCGTACCACCCAGTACCCTTCCACCGACACCCTCCTTCGACTGACCGAACTGGTCCTCACCCTGAACAACTTCTCTTTCCAATCCTCCCACTTTCTCCAAACAAAAGGAGTAGCCATGGGCACCCGCAGGGGCCCCAGCTATGCCTGCCTCTTCGTAGGGTATGTGGAACAATCCATCTTCCGCAAATACACTGGCCCCACCCCCCATCTCTTCCTTCGCTACATTGATGACTGCAAGTCTCCCTGTTTCCCATAATTCCTGACTTTATGAGTGAGGCTATCATGGGGAACATTATCAAATGCCACATTTACTGCTCGACCTTTGTCAATCTGCCTTACACTTCCCCAAAGAACACAATAAAATCTGTGAGGCATGACCTGCCCCTCAAAAGGCCATGCTGACTGCCTTTAGTCACGCTATGCTTTTCCAAATAGTCATAAATCCTATCCCTCAGAATGCTTCCCAAAACTTTGCTGACCATTGCCATAAGGCTAACTAGTCTGTATTTGCCAGGGATTTCCCTATTACCTTTCTTGAAAAGTGGAACAACCTCATTTCTCTCTTCCCAGAGTAGCTTCGGATAAATTTGGCCTTGCCCTGGAGACTCACCAATCTTAATGTTTGCCAAAGCTTCCAGCACATCAGCGTCATGGAGTTTGATCGAATCAAGCTTGTATACGAGTTCCTCAAAGCTCCCATTCGAAACAAGCTCCATTTCCTTCGTCATGATCGAAACAAAAGACTCATTTAGGGCTTCCCCTGTCTGTTCAGACTCCACCCACAAGTTCCCTACGCTGTCCCTGATCGGCCATACTTTATCCCTGATCATTCTCTTATTCCTCACATATGAGTTAAATGCCTTTTTCATACCCACTCCTGACTCTCGTCAGTCCATTTCTGAGCTCGTTTCTAGTAAGCCTGTGATCCTCTACGTAATCTGCCTTCTTCCTATGGATGGGAAGTTCATCTGGTCTCGTCCTCCAAGGTTCCTTAAGCTTACCCCTTCTTATACATCTCAGAGGAACAAATTTTTGCACCACCTGGACAAACTTTCCTCATTCCTGAAGAAGGGCTAATGCCCGAAACGTCGATTCTCCTGTTCCCTAGATGCTGCCTGACCTGCTGCGCTTCTCCAGCAACACATTTCCATCTCTGATCTCCAGCATCTGCAGACCTCATTTTCTCAGCCCAGACCATAACTTGGCAACTTGTTTTGGTAAGTGTACAGTAAAAAATACGCTGAATACGTTAGCGAGGTTAACTACCAGGTTTAAAACAGACAAAAAATTATTCACAAAATTACACAATGAAACTCAAAGAACAGAATAAAGATCCCCTACGGAACTCAGTCTATCCAAACTAGACTTAAGTATGCTGTTCCAAATATACACAACAGTCCCAATAAGCAAACCCCCTTTAAAACACAGTACAAAAAAAGGGTCAGATGCTTACAGGTGAAGTTAGAAGGCAGAAGAGAGAGTTTCCACACAGTTCACTGCCGAACTCCCAACCAGTTCTGGTCTGAATTAAACTGCTCAGCCAGAGAGCTGACCACTCTCCTTTCATTCTACAGGTCACTTCTAAAACATGACTTTGGCCTGAAGTCTCATCTGTTTACATAAAGGCCTCCCAGAATCCTTTTCATCTCTGTACCAAACCAGTCTGATCAGAGCCCGACCTGGTTCATTACCCCTCTGAAAAAAATCAAGGACAGTGTATTCTTGAGCCAAGAAATAGCTTTTAGCAAAAAAAGGACTAGCTTTGTGACAACATCTTGGACATAGGTGGTCTTTGTGGTTTGTTTAGATGGCTACTTCATGTTGTGTCATTGCCAGAGGGCACCAGGTACTTGTTTTTGCCTATTCCAACCAGTCTAGCAGAGAACATCATCATTCTGGATTAGTGGTGCTGGAAGAGCACAGCAGTTCAGGCAGCATCCGAGGAGCAGTAAAATTGAAGTTTCGGGCAAAGCCCTTCATCACGAATAAAGGCAGAGAGCCTGAAGGGTGGAGAGATAAGCTAGAGGAGAGTGAGGGTGGGGAGAAAGTAGCATAGAGTACAATAGGTGAGTGGGGGAGGGGACGAAGGT
>NC_057723.1:77583823-77586577 GCF_004010195.1 Chiloscyllium plagiosum
CTTGCCCCCCCCCCCCCTCACCCTAGTTCCAAACGTCCAGCTCAGCACTGTCCCCAAGACTTGTCCTACTGTCCCATGACTTTTCCACCTATCCACTCCACCCTCTCCTCCCTGACCTATCACCTTCATCCCCTCCCCCACTCACCCATTGTGCTCTATGCTACTTTCTCCCCACCCCCACCCTCCTCTCGCTTATCTCTCCATGCTTCAGGCTCTCTGCCTTTATTCGTGATGAAGGGCTTTTGCCCGAAACGTCGATTTTTCTGCTCGTCGGATGCTGCCTGAATTGCTGTGCTCTTCCAGCACCACTGATCCAGAATCTGGTTTCCAGCATCTGCAGTCATTGCTTTTACACAGAACATCATCACTCTATCTCCCACCTTTCCTTCAGTGAATCCTATTCCAAATCGCTGTTCAAGGGTGTGCTTGATGAAAACCAGAAGGAAATGTATCCCAGGGCTGGTGTTACCACCTGGAAGAGCTCTGGGGCAGATTAGATACTGTCCTTTCCATAACTGTATGCATGGGAAAGGGAAAACCAAGTAAAGGGAGGCAGCAGACATTGGATAATGAACAATTTCAACTTAAAATTCGATTTAAGTAAGCAAACTTGCAAGCTAAAGGGATAGAGCAGGGGAATATGATTGGCTGAATTGCCCCATGGAAAGCTAGCATAGGCTTGATGAGCTAAATTGGTTCCTCTTGCCCAGTAAAAAAGGCCCATTTCCCAAATCATCACAGATTTTCAGTTTCTCCTTTCCTGCGGATTGAATCCTGGAAGTTGTCATTCTTAACTATTACAAATATGTTATTAGTTTCACTACGTTTCTTGACCCTATGCTCCCAATTCACGGTTGATATGAATACTTCTTGTATGATCATTGACTTGGAATTTAATTGGTGATTCATTGAATTAATGTGTTTTCCATGGCAAGTTGTTGGAGGGAATCCTGAGGGACAGGATGTACATGTATTTGGAAAGGCGAGGACTGATTAGGGATAGTCAACATGGCTTTGTGTGTGGGAAATCATGTCTCACAAACTTGATTGAGTTTTTTGGGGAAGTAACAAAGAAGATTGATGAGGGCAGAGCAGTAGATGTGATCTATATTACCTTCAGTAAGGCGTTCGACAAGGTTCCCCATGGGAAACTGATTAGCAAGGTTAGATCTCATGGAATACAAGGAGAACCAGCCATTTGGATACAGAACTGGCTCAAAGGTAAAGACAGAGGGTGGTGATGGAGTGTTGTTTTTCAGACTGAAGGCCTGTGACCAGTGGAGTGCCACAAGGATCGGTGCTGGGCCCTCTAATTTTTGTCATTTACATAAATGATTTGGATGCGAGCATAAGAGGTACAGTTAGTAAGTTTGCAGATGACACCAAAATTGGAGGTGTAGTGGACAGCGAAAAGGGTTACCTCAGATTACAACAGGATCTGGACCAGATGTGTTGCGGCTGTACAGGACATTGGTTAGGCCACTGTTGGAATATTGCGTGCAATTCTGGTCTCCTTCCTATCGGAAAGATGTTGCGAAACTTGAAAGGGTTCAGAAAAGATTTACAAGGATGTTGCCAGATTCGGAGGATCTGAGCTACAGGGAGAGGCTGAACAGGCTGGGGCTCTTTTCCCTGAGTGTTGGGGAGTCCAGAACTAGAGGGCATAGGTTTAGGGTGAGAGGGGAAAGATGTAAAAGAGACCTACAGGGCAACTTTTTCCCACAGAGGGTGGTACATGTATGGAATGAGCTGGTGGAATTGGTGGAGGCTGGTACAATTGCAACATTTAAGAGGCATTTGGATGGGTATATGAATAGGAAGGGTTTGGAGGGATACGGGCTGGGTGCTGGCAGGTGGGACTAGATTGGGTTGAGATATCTGGTCGGCATGAACGGGTTGGACCGAAGGGTCTGTACATTTCTATGACTCTATATGCAAAATAGTTAATATGTAATGACTGATCATTCTCCTCATTCATTTATTCTGTGAATCGTTTGCAGAGTAAATGCCAGTATAATGGCATTACCATTACTGATTTCCCCATTTGTACCATCTTTGGCATTGACATGGACTCGAAATTAAATTGATCCAGCTGTACAAATACTGCGGCTACAAAAGCAGGGCAGAGGCTAGGAATTCTGTGGCAAGTAACTCACTACCTGACTCCCCAAAGCCTGTGTATCATCTACAAGGTGCAGGTTAGGAACAAGGTGGGCTGGCCTGGATGAGTGTGCCTCCAACAACACTCGAAGCTCAATATCATTCAGTGCAAAGCAGCTGATCAATTGGTAACCAATCCACCAACCTCAAACTTCACTCTCTCCACCATTGATGCACAGTCTAAACTCACTAAGGCTCCTTCATCAACACATTCTAATCCCATGATCTCTACCACCTAGAAGAACAAAAGCAACAGATACATGGGAATACCACGACCTGATAGTTCTGCTCCAAACCACACGCCATCCTGACTTGGAGCTAAATTGCCATTCCCTCAACGTTGCTAGTTCAAAATCCCAGAACTCACTCTCTAATTGCACAGCGAGAGTACCTCAATGCCAAGGACTGTATTGGTTCAAGAAGGCAGCTCACTATCATGTGCTTCTGGGCAACTAGCAATGGGCAAAAAATGCTGCCCTAGCCAGAAACACTCACATGTTATGAATGGATGAAAAAAATCATTTTCAAAATCTACTTTTGTACTGTAGTTAATGAACAAACAATTGCCCACTTAGATTATGAGATGGATTCCGA
>NC_057723.1:77587077-77605003 GCF_004010195.1 Chiloscyllium plagiosum
GTAGGCTGGGTCAATAATCAATAGACTACATGGTGAAAGGCAGCACCCAGAGGATGTTTCCCTGAGGGATATCTAAGCTCCTGACTCTTGGCCTATCAAGCCTGTTAATCGAGTAAGGCTTTCAATTGAATTGAATTAGCTTTATTGTCACGTGCTCAAATGAGTACAGTGAAACGTTTATAAGTCACCAGTAACAGCACCATCTTTGGTACAGAGTACCTAGGTACAGTCCCTAGTTACACATTAGTTACAGTGTAACAATGTCACCATCACACAGTACCATCTCAGGTACAAAGGTAGCTAGCTACAGTCCTTACTTCCACAATAGAGAAATGAAGAGCCCGTTAACAGTTGACTGCTGCTTGTCCTGTCTGCTGCCCCCTGGTCGTTCAGGACAGGTTCTCGTACTCACAATGTTCCTCCGCTCAAAAGAAAACCAAAAACAATCATAGCACTTTTGATAAACAAAAAATGCTTAAACTTGGAAATAAGTTAATTGAAACTGTCCTGGAAATGCAGTAATCACATGATCTTAACAAACTGACACCAAGAGGTGGCAGTCCCAGTGAAGCCAGTGTCTAATCAGCTCAGTCAGTTTCTGAATGCATTCGAGGAGAAAGTGAGGTCTGCAGACGCTGGAGATCAAAGCTGAAACTTTATTGCTGGAACAGCACAGCAGGTCAGACAGCATCTAGGGAAAAGGCGATTCGACGTTTCGGGCACATGCCCTTCCTCAGGAATGCATTCCCCAAGGTTTAACTCAGTGGGTTAGTCTTGGGTAGGTTATCTAATGCATCCACTGAAAACCGGTAGGTGGGCCTAAACACCACAGGGCTCCAATATGGTTTCAGTATTGAGGAAGCTGTTGACCATGCTGTTTCTGCTGGCTTGGCTGAATTGGTATGGAGGGGTTGGTGATAGGTGTGAGACTTCAACTGGGGGAGGGCATGCGCCTGTGTGTTTTAGCTTTTCCTGCACAATGATATGCTTATCAGATCATTAGAAATGCATGAAAAACACAGTGAATCTCTGTCAGGATGTGCAACCAGCTCCCTTCCATATTTAATGAGCACCCAGGCTGGCACTAACTCCCCATTGGCCAGGAGTATCGCCATTGGAGAGGTTATCAGCAGCTAAACAGACTGACACTTCCACCTTTTTCGCAGTTAACCTTCTCTAAATAGACTTGCACCCTCGGTCAGCTTCCTTGGCTCCTACACATTACATTGTAGCCATCCTTTCTGGGTGCCCTGTGCAACCACCTGATGTTAATCATGGCACAACATGGGCGGGTTTGCCCTGAAGCAGACAAATCAGCACTTACTCACTCCAACATCCAGCAGGTACTGGACCTTGCTTGTTACATGCCACTGACAACATTTAAAAGACATTTGGATAAGTTCATGAATAGGAAAGGTTTGGAGAGTTGTGGGGCCAAACGCAGGCAGGTGGAACTGTTTTAGTTTGGGAACATGGTGGTCATGGACTGTTTGGACTGAAGGCTCTGTTACATTGCTGCATGACTTTATGATTTCTATGTAGTAGTGAACCCAAAGGCATGTATGACTTGCTCACATAGAACTTAATTGGGAGGAGGAACTTAATTCTGCAAACTGGCCTGTTAATGAGCCTGTATGACATGTGGAAGAGGATCTCCTGGGGCTTGCTGCCAGGAAGCCCAATTCACCTTAAAAGTTCCAAGAATGTAATTACAAACTGTCATCCGGCAATTTGGAAACTGCTTTTTTGGCTGCTTGCACAATTAATCTCCCCCACGTCTCCCTGCTTCCCACTCCCAAGAGCAGCACACGATTCCACTCTGTATCAGCTGTCCCTTCTGAAAAAGGTGGACTGGCAAGTACAGTTGGAACACCCGTATTTCCTGTCATTGAAACTTCAACAACGAATATGGGGACCACAGTCTTTCTGGGATCCAGCACTGTCCAGGCAACATTAAAAATGGAAGTTAATGTAATCAAGTAATTCATCAAAACAATAAAAACAAATGAAGGACTGGAGGGGCACATATTCTGATTTCTTATTCACTGGAGGAATGCTTTTGAGGGAAATAGACAAGGTCTTTTTCCTGGGGTCGGGGAGTCCAGAATGAGAGGGCATAGGTTCAGGGTGAGAGGGGAAAGATATAAAAGGGACATAAGAGGCAACTTTTTCACACAGAAGGTGGTGCATGTATTAAAAGAGCTGCCAGAGGAAGTGGTGGAGGCTGGTATATGAATAGGAAGGGTTTAGAGGTATATGGGCCAGGTGCAGGCAAATGGGAATGATTAATTTAGGATATCTGGTTGGCATGGACAAGTTGGACTGAAGGGTATGTTTCCATGCTATACATCTGTATGACTCTTTCAGGATAGAGGGACAAATCTTATGGTGTGATTCAAATGATTACTTTTCATTAAGCAACATTAACCTTGAAACTTATCTTGCTTCAAGCTAGAATATTGATTGATCCTGATACGTTTATGGAACAGGCCATAAAACCTCCTGCTTCCAATTCCATTCCTTTTCGAAAAGCAGAAACTTGTGTGTTAGTGGTTTTAACACCATTCCCAATGTTTTCCTATCTCATCCAATGACTGCTCCTTATGTGTAAGCATAAGCAGTGGATGCTACAAGACTATACAAAAAGTAGAATATAGCAACTGAACCTGATTCTTGTTTCTTTTCCTTCAGATGCATATTTTCATGCAAAGGTCTTTGAAAAACAATTTGGAGCAGGGCTCCTGATTAACGTTTCCCCTCCCTGGGAGTCTAGTGCAAAAGCATCTGAAAGGAGAAAAACTAATTCAGCACAAAGCAGCCACTCTGTACCACCCATATGTCATGTCTTCATTCCTTTGTTTTCGCCCTCATGTCTATCCCATATTTCATTGACCCATTTTTGTTGCACTTTCTGTTGTATGGATCTGAATCATTGGAATTCCAGCCCAAAAATGCTTCCTCTTTCCATCTCACTTTCTCCCTTAAAGGAATCCCTTAAACTTGTCTCTTTTACCAAAAAAAAGTTTAGCATAAATCCTTAACAGAGAAAAAATAATGTGGGATATGGAATAGGATGAGCCAGCAGACACCCACACAAAAGGCAAGCCATGTACTGCCTTCAGTCATACAAATTCAGTCAGTTAGAAACTCAGAAAAACACCAGAGACAGCACATATATATCAATGTGAGTATGTAATTTTAGAGGCATCTGTTTCTCATCTATGTAATGGTACATGCTGCTTGAGTATGACAATATAGTACAATATAGTACAGAATGACAATATAGAGATGTACCTTTACACCTTTGGGAAGGCATGGTGGCTCGGTGGTTAGCAAGGGTTTGATTCCCACCTCAGGCGACTGTCTGCCTGGAGTTTGCACATTCTCCCCGTGTCTGCATGGGTTTCCTCCCACAATCCAAAGATGTGCAGGTCAGGTGAATTTGACATGCTAAATTGCCCATAGTTTTAGATGCATTAGTTAGGGGAATGGGTCTGGGTGGGTTACTCTTCGAAGGGTCGATGTGGACTTGTTAGGCCAAATGGCCTGTTTCCATACTGTAGGGAACCTAATCTAATTTAACCAGCAGCTCTGTATCAATAGATAGAACATAGAACATTACAGCGCAGTACAGGCCCTTCGGCCCTCAATGTTACACTGACCTGTGAAACCAATCTGAAGCCTATCTAACCTACACTATTCCATTCTTGTCCATATGTTTATCCAATGACCATTTAAATGCCCTTAAAGTTGGCGAGTCTATGACTGCTGCAGGCAGTGCGTTCCATGCCCCTACTACTCTCTGAGTAAAGAAACTTCCTCTGACATCTGTCCTATATCTATGACCCCTCAATTTAAAGCTATGTCCCCTTGTGCTAGCCATCGCTATCCGAGGAAAAAGGCTCTCACTGTCCAACCTATCTAACCCTCTGATTATCTTATATCTCAATTAATTCACCTCTCAACCTTCTTCTCTCTAACGAAAACAGCCTCAAGTCCCTCAGCCTTTCCTCATAAGACCGTCCCTCCATACCAGGCAACATCCTAGTAAATCTCCTCTGAACCTTTTCTAATGCTTCCACATCTTTCCTATAATGCAGTGACCAGAACTGTACGCAATACTCCAAGTGTGGCCACACCAGAGATTTGTACAGCTGCAACATGGTGGCTCCGAAACCCAAGCCTGTGCCAATAAAAGCTAACACACTGTATGCCTTCTTAACAACCCTATCAACCTGGGTGACAACTTTTAGGGATCTATGTACCTGGACACAGAGATCTCTCTGCTCATCTACACTCCCAAGAATCTTACCCTGCACTCCTGTTACTCCTTCCAAGGTGAATCACATCACATTTGTCCGCGCTAAACTCCATTTGCCACCTCCCAGCCTAACACTTTACCCACAACTGAAGTAAGGCTCATTGTTCTATAATTACCAGGGTTGTCTCTATTTGCCTTCTTGAACAAGGGGACAACATTTGCTATCGTCCAGTCTTCTGGCACTATTCCTATAGACAATGACAACATAAAGATCAAAGCCAAAGACTCTGCAATCTCCTCCCTGGCTTCCCACAGAATCCTACGATAAATTCCGTCCGGCCCAGGGGACTTATCTATTTTTACACTCTCCAGAATTGCTAACACCTCCTCTTTATGTACTTCAACCCCATTTAGTCTTGTAGCCTCTATCTCAGTATTCTCCTTGACAACATGGTCTTTTTCCAGTGTGAATACTGACAAAAAATATTCATTTAGTGCTTCCCCTATCTCCTCTGACTCTATGCACAACTTCCCACTAGTCATTCTTTTAATCCTGATATATCTATAGACAGCTTGAGGGTTTTCCTTGATCCAATCTGCCAACTACTTCTCATGTCCCCTCCTGGCTCTTCTTAGCTCTCTCTTTAGGTCTTTCCTGGCTAACTTGTAACTCTCAAGTGCCCTAACTGAGCTTTCACATCTCATCTTAACATAAGCTGCCTTCTTCCTCTTGACAAGAGATTCAACTTCTTTATTAAACCCTGGCTCCTTCGCTCGACCACTTCCTCCCCGGCCTGACAGGTACAAACTTATCAAGGACACGCAGTAGAAGATAAATGGTGCCTGGAGAACAAAGAAAGCTGATTCTAATACTGCTACTAGGACAAAGCATTTCCATCACTGTATCAGCTCTGCATTGAAATGTCAGCCGAGAATGCTCTCCTTAAGTATTGGTTAGGTTTGAATGCATAATCTGCTGCCTGCGAGCTGACAGTGCTCCCACTGAATAAAGCTGCCCCTTATTAGCTGTGCTATTGTTTGGAAGCCTAACAAAAACAGAGGTACATAGTAGAACATTCCAATCAAAGTTCCATTTTTCAAGATTTCCGTGATGACTTTTGAAACTATTATTTGTTTCTTTGAATATACAATATACAACTAAAGTTAATCATTCAGTAGCAATTAATAGATGTTCATCAAATTGCACTGATCTTCATCTTTTGAAAGCATCCAGAACCCAGGTCAATGTATTTTTGCTAATTAAAGGCTAAAAAAAAAGCAATTTAATCTAAGCAACTTTGAATTAAAAATAACCAGCTGTTAAACGGTTATGGCCGTTCCTAAATCAGTCTGAGCGCTGGGTGAGCTCATATGATCTTTGCTTTTGTTTTCTGATCAGTTTGTTTGAGAGGAAGATTTGCATCCCCTTGATGTGCAGCTGGTGGTGAAACTCTGACCTGCCCAAGGAACTGTAGGCTTCTGGACAAGTGATTTCGTACATCCTTTTAAAATGTAACTTTCTCATGGGAAAGCCAAAGTGACGTGGACATTTCTCACACTGTTCTGTGTGTGATGTTTTCTTAAGGACTTGGATGTTTGAGGAAGGGAGCATCTCCCTCCTCTCTGAAAATGGAAAATCTCTTCTTGTTGTTCCAAAGACCAATATAGCAGAAATATTGTAATTACCCTTCCAGTCGGTGAGCAATTACATCAGGACAAGTTTACACCCTCCGCAACAAAGGGAATAATATGTATTGCTTAGTTTACTCTTCCATATTCAGAGTCACTCAATTGAAAGTGATCCAATTGCTTAAATTTTTTAAAGCATTAAACTCCCATTTCTGGATTTATTTGCGATATAACTCAAATTATTGTGTGAACAACTTTGACTTTCAGCAGTACTGCAACTTGCAAACCATTCTGTGCACTATGATAGGAGCCCATTCCTGAAGAAGGGCTCATGCCTGAAACGTCGATTCTCCTGCTCCTTGGATGCTGCCTGACCTGCTGCGCTTTTCCAGCAACACACTTTCAGCTCATCAGCTGTGCACTATGATAATAAATCTCAGTCAGAGTTAACTCTGAAATGGATGCCTGGCTATCACTCCTGGAACCAGAATTCAATGCAGTGAGTGATGTGCCAATGTCAATCATTGTGTATGGAACCTCAGAGCTGCTGATCCACACATGCAGTGGTGCAGCTTAGAGAGAACATTGCTGAGCAGGTCCACCAAAGACAATCCACTGTATGCTGACATCAACTTTTAATAAATACATTTTTCTTAACAACTAAATAAAAAAATTCCAAACGACTTACTTTTGTCAACTCTCTCCTTGATGATAGAGAATTTAAGAATTATCAAAGATTACATTAAGTCTGGCAGATCTTTATCAGCCCTGCTCCAACAATTTAGAATAGCAATTTATTGGCACATGTATTTTTATGAAAAAAAGTTTAAAAGTTTTATAAGTCGCCATACCACGGCACCTAAGTTAATGACACAAACATAAAAGAGAAAGGAAGTTAAAGTTCATCAAAGTTCAATGAATGGCTGCTGCGTTTGAGTAACGCTGAAAAACCAGTCCAAGACCACTGCCCAGGACAGGGCCGAGGCAAGACCACCAAGCTGGGCTGTTGGAAGAGCTGCAAACTGCCACAAAAGCAAAGAAGAGATCTCTGCGCCAAGACTAGACGTTCATGCCAGGCTCATGGAAAACCCAGAAGAAGCCAAAAAGGACCAACATGACAGGAGAGGAACACCACTCCAAGCCGATACTGATCCTCCTAGACAGGAACACCACTCCAGGCCAACAATGTCCCCCCTGGACAGGAACATCACTCCAGGCCGACACTGTCCCCCCTGGACAGGAACACCACTCCAGGCCAACACTGACCCTCTTGGACAGGAACACCACTCCAGGCCGATACTGATCCTCCTGGACAGGAACACCACACCAGGCCAACAATGTCACCCCTGGACAGGAACACCACTCCAGGCCGACACTGTCCCCCCTGGACAGGAACACCACTCCAGGCCGACACTGTCCATCCTGGACAGGAACACCACTCCAGGCCTTCACTGTCCATCCTGGACAGGAACACCACTCCAGGCCGACACTGACCCTCTTGGACAGGAACACCACTCCAGGCCAACACTGACCCTCTTGGACAGGAACACCACTCCAGGCCGACACTGTCCATCCTGGACAGGAACACCACACCAGGCCAACACTGACCCTCCTGGACAGGAACACCACTCCAGGCCAACACTGTCCCTCCTGGACAGGAACACCACTCCAGGCCGACACTGACCATCCTGGACAGGAACACCACTCCAGGCCAACACTGACCCTCTTGGACAGGAACACCACTCCAGGCCAACACTGACCATCCTGGACAGGAACACCACACCAGGCCGACACTGACCATCCTGGACAGGAACACCACTCCAGGCCAACACTGACCATCCTGGACAGGAACACCACACCAGTCCCTCCTGGACAGGAACACCACTCCAGGCCAACACTGACCATCCTGGACAGGAACACCACTCCAGGCCAACACTGACCATCCTGGACAAGTGTCTCCCTTGTATTTTGGTGCTCAAAGCAAAATTTGACCAGACGCAGTGCATTATTAATTCTTTCGACTTCTATTTTGCTGTTTTGGCTCCGTAGCTCAGGCTTGATTTATTGTCTTTGACGAATGGATGAGGTATCTGCATTGTTTGGACAATTCATTGATGAAAGTTAGAAACAGCCAAAGCCACATTAACTAGCCTTTGGCAATTTGGTTTACGAATTACTCCCTGTATCTCACATATATATCTGTTGGTTTCTGCGCTTTGGCAAATTTTTGTATCCATTTTTAGGATAAACCCTGATGCTCCACAGCATTGAAGTTAAATCTAGAACTTTGTCAAATGTCTTTTGGAAACCGAACTACAGCCAATCAGCTTAACATCATTGATGGGATGATGTTAGAAATGTGTGTTTTGCAAGGTATGGACTAACACTGAGAGCTAACATGGACTTGTTATGTCTGACTAACTTGATCAAATTGTTTGAAGTAACAAAGAAATCTGATCAAGTTAGTGCAACACATGTTGTCCATAAGGGTTTTCAGAAGGAATTTGACCAAACGCCACATAAGATATTTATTAAAAAGATGGTGATTTATGGACAGAAGAAATAATCTGTATGAAGATAATGGAAGGGAGCACAAGTTCCTGTGGGGAGGATCTGAGTTATTTGAAAAATTATCAACAAATAAAATTATAAAGAAATTCAAAATTCAAAGTCAGACTTCAGAAGATCTTAAAAATAGAGAATTATATATTTGATAGAAGTTTGAATAATTCCATTTCAGGAGTCTTACTCAAAGTGTATTATTAGGATCCCACCAAATCCACATAGATCCATTTAAAAGGAATAACTGATAGGTTGAGAAGTTTAATTGCGCAATTAAACAAGTTACCCACACAGATTAGTCTGGATGTTGTGTGAAAATTAGAAAGAAAATTTCAAAACTAAGGTAGCTTTCCACAAATCACCAGCTATCAAATTGCTTGACAAAACAAAGTGGTGGTCTGAAAATAAATAGCTGTATGTCCTCAAAGAGGAACTCCTAATGTTATGATGAATTAAAAGGTCAAATAAATATTCATATTGTAGTCATATTGAATCAATTTTTCAAAATAGGAATTGAATATAGAATTTATTAAAGAGTGATTACAAATTATGCAATGTATTATAGAATCCCTACAGTGCTGATAGAGGTTATTTCACCCATCAAGTCTGCACTGACCCTCCTATAAAATCATTCTCCGCATCCACATTTACCACGGCTAATCCACCTCGCCTGCACAGTCCTGGCCACTATGGGACAATTTAGCATAGCCAACTCCCCTAACCTGCACATCATGGTGGCTCAGTGGTTAGCACTGCTGCCTCACAGCACCAGGGTCCCGGGTTTGATTCCAGCCTCGGGTGACTGCCTGTGTGGAGTTTACACATTCTCCCCGTGTCTGTGTGGGTTTCCTCCCACAGTCCAAAGATGTGCAGGTCAGGGTGAATTGGCCATGCTAAATTACCCATAGTGTCAGAGGGAAATGGGTCTGGGTGGGTTACTCTTTGTAGGGTCAGCGTGGACTTGTTGGGCCGAAGGGCCTGTTTCCACATTGTAGGGAATCTAATCTTAATTAGATTAGATTACTTACAGTGTGGAAACAGGCCCTTCGGCCCAACAAGTCCACACTGAGCCACCGAAGCACAACCTCCCCCATTCCCCTACATTTACCCCTTTACCTAACACTATGGGTAATTTAGCATGGCCAATTCACCTGACCTGCACATCTTTGGACTGTGGGAGGAAACCGGAGCACCCGGAGGAAACCCACGCAGACACGGGGAGAATGTGCAAACTCCACACAGACAGTTGCCTGAGGCGGGAATTGAACCTGGGTCTCTGGCGCTGTGAGGCAGCAGTGCTAACCACTGTGCCACCATGCCGCCCACTAAAATCTAAAAATCTAATCTTTGGATTGTGGGAGGAAATCCACGCAGACACAGGGAGAACGTGAAAACTTCATATAGACAGTCCCCCTAGGGTGGAATCAAACCGGGGTCCCTGGTGCTGTGAGGCAACAGTGCTAACCACATCACCCAACATTATCATTTTCTGTCCTTTCTTTAGAATTGTTATTTCTGATTTATTAAGAAAAGAGAGGAATCTGAACCATCTAATTGTGTTAATTGGATATTAAATACCTAGGAGTTAAATGCAAAGAGCTATCAGTAATTTATAGTGGCTCTGTATTAAAATAAACTTAAAGAAAAGCCAACCAGAAGGAATAGGAGAGTGCCTTTAATTGAAGAAGCAAGCCTATTATGAAGAAATAATGAAGCTCTTCCTAAGTATTTTGGTTTCTTAATTTATTTCTTAACAGAGAAAATCAGTTTTCATCCACTGTACTGTGTCAGAAAGAATGGTCTCTCCTGCTCCGGTATCTGATCTGAAATTTATTCTCTGGCCTTTGGTTCTCATGTTGGCGCTACAGAAAACCTTCCCGAATTTTGCAACTTTGCCAAGAAAGGCACTTGATATTTATATCTTCTATTTCTTTGACACTGGTTGACCCAACCAGTTTAACTTGAAAGATTTCAATTGGAAGTGACAATTTATTGCTGTGGCCTACCATCTTAAAGTACTCCATCCTTTTGAAGGAGCAACACTTTCGATGTTAATGTCTTGTTCCTGTCACCAAGCAGACATTGAGCAACAGCAGTGATTGCACCTTTGACCTTCCCACTCTGATTTCTTGTAGGTGCTCTGGGTGCTGTCCCACCTGCTGCTGAGTGTCCTTGCCCAGAGTTCCTTGGTCTCTGAACATTCCTCTTACATCTGAAGTATGAATGAAAGACTTTAATGACCTCTCTACATTTTGCAGTTTCTTCATAAATCCTTTGTCTTAAAATACCTTCAGTGCAGCAGGAGCGAACTGACTTTAACTTTAACTGGTGTTTTGAGGGGCTCGACATCTGAAGATGAAATGGTAGGATCCACATGGATGTGTTCAATGGTCAGCATTGGAAAATTAGATTGAAAATAGAGAGTAAGCTAGTTGACTTTGAAGGTATCATGAGCAAATACAAATCCTTCTTTATTAGATTCTTGCACATAGAATTCTTAGAAAAGTGATCAATAGTGAACTTAACGTTTTTCACTCCCTCATGATTCCATGCCATCCCATCCCAGAAGGCCTGAAGCCTATTTAGAGCTGCAAGAATAAAGGAGAGAAACAGATGTCAGGGGTGGCACAGTGGTTGGCACTGCTGTCTCACAGCGCCAGGGGCCTGGGTTTGATTCCAGCCTCGGACAACTGTCTGTGTGGAGTTTACATGTTCTCCCAAATGTCTGTGTGGGTTTCCTCCGGGTGCTCAGGTTTCCTCCCACAGTCCAAAGATGCGCAGGTCAGGTGAATTGGCCATGCTAAATTGCCCGTAGTGTTCAGGGATGTGTAGGTTAGGTGCATTGGTTAGGGGTAGATATAGGGTAGGAGAGAATGGGTCTGGATGGGTTAATCTTCAGAGGGTCAGTGTGGACTTGTTGGGCTGGAGGGCCTGTTTCCACACTGTAGGGGCTCTATTAAAAAAGATGTTGCTGGAGAAACAAAAAGAAATATTGAGAGAGGAAAAACAAGAAGGCATGGCCAAGCAAGATGTGAAAAAGAGAGTGCAGCAGAAACAGAAGCAAATAATATAAAAGGTGTCACTGGACCCAAAACATTAGCTTCACTTTTTTTTCTAAAGATGCTGCCAGACCTGTTGAACCTCTCATGAGTGAGGTTATAACTCAATTCAACACGATGTGATACAATAAAATAAAAAAGGAAAACCAATAAATTTGTACATCATGTATCAACGCATCAACAGCTCTTTTACTCACAAAGTACACTCAGTTGGGGATATCCACAGGCAGAAGTCCTTAATAGCTAAAATATGATGGGCTAGAATTTCTGCTGTTACTGTTTCTTCAGAAGATTGGAGAGCCTCTAGAAAATTGAAATTATGGAAGTAGTTTGGGAGAATTCCGCAGTAATTCCTGACATATTTCTTTAAATCCAGCTGCTGGGATTCTGTCACCTTCAATGATGAAGCACTGGAGTGTAGTCGGAAGAAAGTGAAGCAGGAGGCTAATTTGGATCAGCCTCATTGATATTTTCTGCAGATTCTCCATGTAAAAGGTATTTCTGACCCATTCTAATGGGGCCACCCTTTGTTCTGAATTGAAAAGAAGCAAAGCTGAACCTACCGTGGGGAGAATTTACATAAAATTAATTTTTAACTAATCCCTTACCACTGGAGCTGTGTTAGTCAATCTGTTTTACAACAGTTAAAAATCACACAACACCAGGTTATAGTCCAACAGGTTTAAATGGAAGCACTAGCTTTCGGAGCGACGCTCCTTCATCAGGTGATTGTGGAGGACACAATTGTAAGACACAGAATTTATAGCAAAAGTTTACAGTGTGATGTAACTGAAAAATACCTTGATTGTTTGTTGAGTCTTTCATCTGTTCGAATACCATGTTAGTTTCACTTCTTTCATATATATCATCCCAGTCCAACACTGGCATCTCCAAATCATGTTTTACAGCAGTTTTTCTGACTTGACACACATCAGTTCCTGCTTTTATGTGAATACCTGATCTCTACATATCCTCTTCCATAAGTGACACACATAATTGGTCAGATGGTTGCGTAACAGAATTACTAGCCGTTACCCTGGAGGGATCAATAACTCAATAACACGACCAATGTGGTAACCCGATGCCCTCTCTAACCCCTGCTGACCTGGAAGGGGAACTGTTTCCAAGCTGCCCTGAAATGTGACTCTTTCCAGATGGCATTTAGTTTGGAAATGAAACCAGAAAGTATTTATGCCTGAAGATCGAATGTGTCAGATGGTGGCTGGTCCAATAGAGAGTGAGAATCTCCGTGCACAGGCACCTCTTATTAAAACGTACATGTTTGGCTTCACCTTACTTTGGACTCTTTTCGCTGAACCCATTCAAAGTGATGGTGAAGTCATTACTATTGACCTCAATCCCTTGGAGAGCTGGAAGAGGCCCACAGCCCTTTTATAGGGAAGCTGCTAAATTCAGTGCCCAAGAGTGTGAGGGGCAGCAGGCCTTCCCTAGGGTCAAGAGGCACAGGCAGAGTTCGCAGCTGCTGTGAGGTGTCAGTCGGTCGGAGACTGATTAGATTAGATTCCCTACAGTGCAGAAACAGGCCCTTCAGCCCAAGTCCACACCGACCCTCCAAAGAGTAACCCACCCAGACCCATTCCCATCTGACTAATGCACCTAACACTATGGGCAATTTAGCACGGCCAATTCACCTAACCTGCACATCTTTGGACTATGGGGGGAAACCGGAGTACCCGGAGGAAACCCACGCAGACACGGGGAGAATGTGCAAACTCCACACAGACAGTTGCCCAAGGCTGGAATCGAACCTGGGACCCTGGTGCTGTGAGGCAGCAGTGCTAACCACTGAGCCACCGTGCCGCCCTAAATGTTGACTGACGATGTTGTACCCTACAAAGGCCTGAAGGTGAGGATGAACCCAAGGTGGGGGCTTAAGGAAGGAGAATTGGGGGAAGGGTGTCTGCAAGAGGGGCGGAGGTCGCTCTGAACAGCTCCATCCCATCCCAGTGCCACACTACTTGACCAAACGCTGAGTTCATTCGAATGTAGGAACCCTCCCACCCAGGTTTGCTTGTCATGTTCTCCCCTCTCTGTTGGGTTCACGTTAGCAGTGTTGGATGAGACCCTTAAGGAAGTGTTAATAACTGTCCATTTAACGTCCCCAGTCAGTGGCAGTGGAAAGGCCATCCATGGGTTAATCCAGGTGGGTCCTCTGTCCTCCTCCCCACTCCCTCACCAGTTAAGCATCTAACCAAACTCACCAGTGTGCAGACATTACATTCTGCCATTTTTGATTGATTAGTTTATTTATGTCTCTTTTGATTTCACCTTTTTACTCAGTCTATCATTTCACACCTATCTTTATATGTCCTTGCTAAAAAAAACGTGAAATAATAATTAATTTAATATTTCTGATTGCAGTAATTTTTTTTTGCCTGACTGGCGATGTGTTGATTCCCTCCATATGTTGGTATAACAGCTATGAACCACTTTCTCTGACATGCCCCTTATCCTTAATTGGATCTTTCTGCTATACCTGTAAAATATTTTATTATTTTCTGTTATGTGCCTTGGTCACTTAATTTACTGTTTTTACTCCTCTCCTCATCACTTCATATTCTCTCTTATTGTTCATTCCTCTGCTGTCTATGGACTTAAAAAGTGTGCTTCCTCCCTTGAGTATTCATTTAATTTATCCACAGAGTCTCATTAGTGTTTGTTTGGTTCTTTCTTTTGAGCAGAATTTTTCATAGAATTCTTACAGTACAGAAACAGGCCACTTGACTTTTTGAGTCTGCACCAAAACTCCAGACATCCCACACAGGCCCACCCTATCTCCATAGTACCACATTTCCCATGGCTAACCCACCTATCCTGCACACCTCTAGTCACTACAAACAATTTAGCATGGCCAATCTATCTAACCCACACATCTTTGGACCATGGGAGGAAACTAGAACACCCAGAGGAATCCCACAGAGATGCCAGGAGAGGATGTAAACTCCACACAGACTGTCACCCAAGGCTGGAATTGAACCCAGGTCCCTGGCGCTGGGAGGCAGTAATGCTACCTACCATGCCAACCAACATTTTTGTTTCCACTCTTGAACACCAGTTTAAATCTTTCCCTTTGTTGTTCTTTGTCATTGTTTGTCAATATTGATGTATAGAGTTGAGAGTGTGGCACTAGAAAAGCACAGCAGGTCAGGCAGCATCCAAGGAGCAGGAGAATCAACGTGACGTTTCGGGCATAAGCTCTTCATCAGGAATGAGGCTCGTGTGTCGGGGGGGCTGAGAGATAAATGGGAGGGGGTGGGGTTGGGAGAAGGTAGCTGAGAATTTGATAGGTAGATGAAGGTGGGGGAGAGAGTGATAGATCAGAGAGGAGGGTGGAGCGGATAGATGGGAAAGATGATGGACAGGTCAGGAGGGCTAAGCCGAGTAAGAGGCTTGGCACTGGGATAAGGTGGGGGGAGAGGGTCCCAAGGCGGAAGTTGAAGCGTTCTTCCTCCAGGCTTCAGGCGGTGAGGGTTTGGCGATGGAGGAGGCCCAGGACCTGCATGTCCTTGGGGGAGTGGGAGGGGGAGTTGAAGTGTTCAGCCACGGGGTTGGTTGGTGCAGGTGTCCCAGGATTCCTGAAGAAGGGCCTGTGCCCGAAACGTCGAATCTCCTGTTCCCTGGATGCTGCCTGACCTGCTGTGCTGTTCCAGCAATAAAGTTTCAACTTTGATCTCCAGCATCTGCAGACCTCACTTTCTCCTGGTGCAGGTGTCCCAGAGATGTTCTCTGAAATGATGTGTAAGTAGGTATCCTGTTTCCCCGATGTAGAGGAGACCACATCAGGTGTAACGGATGCAGTAGATGACATTGGAGGAGGTACAGGTACATTGGATGTGGAAGCATCCTTTGGGGCCTTGGACAGAGGTGAGAGGAGTGGTGTGGCACAGGTTTTGCACTTCCTGTGGTGGCAGGGGAAGCTGCTGGGAGGGGGGGGGCGTGGGCTGGTGGGAGGTGTGGATCTGACGAGGGAGTCACAGAGGGAATGGCTGCGGTTGTAGGGGATGGTCCCGGGAGTGGGATGTGGGCTGGTGGGGAGTGTGTGCTCATTTTCTCCCAATATTGATGTACAGTTTATTTTCCTAAACATTATTTGCAGTCACTCAAATTCACTTTTCCTCCATTATATTAGACAGTACATTTTCCTTCTTGTCCTTGGAAACATAAGGAGTTAATAGAGTACCTCATCGGTAAGGTCAGATCGCCTGAAACTGGAAGAGAGAATGTTCTGATGGAATCATGCTGGATAATTGTGTTGACAGATCATAAATATTCATTAGTTTACACAAGGTCATTTCCCAGTCCTTATCTGATGACATCCAGTACTGGCTGTGATGTTCATACATCTATGATGACCTCACTTGACAATGGCTGCGCTGAGCATAACCTCAAATTAATCTCCACTTCCACACTGAGCCAGCTGGGGTCGAAGCTCTGCTCAAAACCACATGCACAGTTCATGTCAGATTCCTCAGTTTTCCTTGACATTTTACACAGGCCTGCCATTGCACCATGTATTCCAGTCTATATACTTACCAATCTTCTGTTAGAAAGAAAACAGAGTAATGCAGATGCTGGAAATCAGAAATAAAAAAAAGAAATTTCTGGAAAAGTACAGCAGGTCTGGCAGCATCTTTGGAGAGAAAGCAGAGTTAATGTTTCAGGCCCAAGCTTCTCTTGTCGCCAAGTCAATTTAAAAGCATGTCATTCAGACAAACTCAAGTGCCCTCATGAAGCTTGTAACTGCATTAACCTTGTAACTGCTTTGGCTGCAAGCCACTCTTGTGCAGCACCGCATTGTATGCACATCTCAGTTTGGCAATCGAACCCGGTCCCTGGTGCTGTCAGGCAGAAATGCTAACCCAGCATTTTTGTTTCCATTCCTGAACACTAGTTTAAATGTTAACCTTTGTTGTTCTACACCATTGCTTACACAATCACTGTGCCCAGCCATCATCTCCTGGAACTGGGTGTCCAGATGTAAGGCATCTGGCCTCTCAAATGCATCAGGAACACGAGATCCTGCACTAGCTTTGTGCTTTGTGGCCCGAAGCTGCGATTTTTAAGGTCGGCTGTGATTAGTTCTGCTTCACAAAGATGACTATTTTCAATCTGCAATGACCAATGACATGGGACAGATTGCTTCTGATCAGGTTTTGTATCCCCCACAGCCACACAGTGACTTCACATGCACCATGCTGTGATTATAGATGATTGCATCTTTCATTCTGTAAGTGCACGAATGATACGGTTGCCCCTTGGAGGACCATCCATCGCTCAGATGTGGGATCTTCATGCCAGGACAGGAAACAAACATTGACACTGCCCGTTCTGGGAGTACTTGCAGCACCTTCCATTCACTGTTCACAATTAGGAGTCAAGTGAAACTGGAGAGTAGAGTGTGCTTGGGGCACAGTGAGTGAGGGACAGACTCAGCCTGGTAATCCAGTCCTCCACCCCCCTGAACCTCCATTTCCCTTTCTTTCTGGCTCTCCCTCGGCAGTGTATCCTCCACTGACCACCCAGGATTACAACTCTACCTTTCATCCTTCCTCCTGAGCCCCATCTTATGCTTGGTGCTACAAACCGACACGATGCACCCACCCTGGGTGTAAATAACTGCCAATAATCCCAGACCAACAGTATCCTCTGTCTCTCCTCCCATTTGCTGAATTTTCCCTCTTCCTAAATTCCCTACTTCCCTGCCATAGCTGTGTCCCTTGATTTCCTTCTGGACATTTATTTTGTCCACCCCCAGGACTGATTATGGCCTATCCTGCCCCTGACTGATGGCTGACCAGACCATGACTAATCTCCAAGCAGATCCCGGAAAGATGTTCCGTGAATCCCCTGACTGTTTGCATGGATCTTCAACACTGACTGTGACCCACTCCTTGGACAACTGACCATGTCCAAGCCCTGATGCAAATCGCAGCCACTGCCCTTGACTGACCACATCCTGACTGACCGC
Organism: Chiloscyllium plagiosum; assembly: GCF_004010195.1. Taxonomy (NCBI): domain Eukaryota; kingdom Metazoa; phylum Chordata; class Chondrichthyes; order Orectolobiformes; family Hemiscylliidae; genus Chiloscyllium; species Chiloscyllium plagiosum. The sequence goes on from NC_057723.1 coordinate 77,604,578, forward strand.
ACCCTGATAGACTGCACCCTGACTGACCGCAGCATGACTGACCGCACCCTGACTGACCGCACCCTGACTGACTGCACCCTGACTGACAGCACCCTGACTGACCGCACCCTGACTGACCGCACCCTGACTGACCGCACCCTGACTGACAGCAGCCTGACTGACCGCACCCTGACTGACAGCACCCTGACTGACCGCACCCTGACTGACAGCAGCCTGACTGACCGCACCCTGACTGACTGCACCCTGATGGACCGCACCCTGACTGGCCGCAGCCATAAAGTCATAGAGATGTACAGCATGGAAACAGACCCTTTGGTCCAACCCATTCATGCCGACCAGATATCCCAACCCAATCTAGTCCCACCTGCCAGCACCCGGCCCATATCCCTCCAAACCCTTCCTATTCATATACCCATCCAAATGCCT
>NC_057723.1:77605643-77624205 GCF_004010195.1 Chiloscyllium plagiosum
TCCAGTCTGAAAAACAACCCTCCACCACCATCCTCTGTCTTCTACCTTTGAGCCAGTTCTGTTTCCAAATGGCTAGTTCTCCCTGTATTCCATGAGATCTAACCTTGCTAATCAGTCTCCCATGGGGAACCTTGTCGAACGCCTTACTGAAATCCATATAGATCACCTCTACTGCTCTGCCCTCATCAATCTTCTTTGTTACTTCTTCAAAAAACTCAATCAAGTTTGTGAGACATGATTTCCCACACACAAAGCCATGTTGACTATCCCGAATCAGTCCTTGCCTTTCCAAATACATATACATCCTGTCCCTCAGGATTCCCTCCATCAACTTGCCCACCACCGAGGTCAGGCTGACCAGTCTATAGTTCCCTTGCTTGTCTTTACCACCCTACTTAAATAGTGGCACCATGTTTGCCAATCTCCAGTCTTCCGGCATCTCACAAATGACTATCGCTGATACAAATATCTCAGCAAGAGGCCGAGCAATCACTTCTCTAGCTCCCCATAGACTTCTCAGGTACACCTGATCAGGTCCTGCCTGACTGACCGCACCCTAACTGACCGCACCCTGACTGACCACAGCCTGACAGACAGCATCCTGACTGACTGCAGCCTGACTGACCGCACTCTGACAGCACTCTGACTGACCGCAGCCTGACTGACAGCACCCTGACTGACAGCACCCTGACTGACAGCACTCTGACTGACTGCACTCTGACTGACAGCAGCCTGACAGCACCCCGACTGACTGCACCCTGACTGACTGCACCCTGACTGACCGCACCCTGACTGACAGCACCCTGACTGACCACAGTCTGACTGACAGCACCCTGACTGACTGCAGCCTGACTGACCGCAGCCCGATTGACCGCATCCTGACTGACTGCACCCTGACTGACCGCAGCTGGCTGACAACACCCTGACTGACAGCAGCCTGACTGACTGCAGCCTGACTGACCGCACCCTGACTGACCGCACCCTGACTGACAGCAGCCTGACTGACAGCAGCCTGACTGACTGCAGCCTGACTGACCACTTCCTGACTGACCACTTCCTGACTGACAGCACCCTGACTGACAGCACCCTGACTGACCGCTTCCTGACTGACTGCATCCTGACTGACCACATCCTGACTGACAGCAGCCCGACTGACCGCACCCTAACTGACCGCAGCCTGACTGACCACAGTCTGACTGACCGCATCCTGACTGACCACAGCCTGACTGACCACAGCCTGACTGACCACAGTCTGACTGACCGCACCCTGACTGACCGCAGCCTATTGTTCTGACTATGGCCCAATCTCCTTTCATCTCGGAGACATGGCCAGTCTGCTCATTTATGCTGTAGATATGAGGCTGAAATAGCATAGTGTCATAAAGCGATGTGTCTGACCCTTTGACTGAGGCATGTTCACCAGCATGACGAGCTGCCCTGGCTTTGTGCTTGTGGTCAGCAGTAAGGCATGACAGAAGGTCTAAGGGTGTGGCTGAGGGAGCAAGGTATCAAAAGGCAAGGCAAGGACACTGTGAGCATTATAGTAAGCTCAAAGTGAGTGAGTGCAAAGAGAGCAACAAGTATCCGTGAGGTGCAGACCCAGCCAATCTATGAGATGTGTTCACAATGTAACCCTTCAGCAGCATTGTACTGACAGGTGCTAGCACATTCCAATAGATGCTAGAACCTTCATCAATCTGAGACTCTACAGTCATTCATTTCAAACGAAATTTGGGCCCATGGAAGGAGTGGGTGATTGAGGCTCTCAGACTTGGAGATGCATCTTGCTTGAACCAAAGAAGTCACTCAGGCCGTGAGTAAAACACACACTAGACAGCGATCATTAAATGTAAAAGATGAAAGTCTCCTTATTGGATGTGATGTGATGTTCTCACAACCAAAACATGTTTAGAGCAATTACGTGATATGTTCAAAGAAGTTTAATAATTGCCTTGGCTGATATGCAAACACTGTCTAGCTTGATATTTTAAAAGGAAAAATGTCCTGATGGTTTTTGACTAACTGACTAAAATAGTGTGAATCATGTTGAAACACATGGTCCTCTGAATGACATTGTAACAAAAATTTCACACAATCTTTCCTCAAACCAAAAGTACTTGCAAAACATTTTATTAACAATGACAGTTCTTCTGCATATAGTTGACTACATCAATGAGCTTCTGCCTGGGAGCTAAAATCACATCAAAAGAGATAATAACTGAAATTTGCATTTATATATTACCTTTAATCTAGATCATCTCCCAGGGTGCTTTTCCAGGGAAGAAGAAAGAAAAATAAATAGATAATCTGGAGAAGAGGCTGAAAACTTGATTGAATGTGTTTGCTTTAGGAAAGGGTTTAAAAGTCAGATAAGGAAGTAGATCCAGGGGAGGTTTAAAGGTTTGGGCATGAAGTTACCTAAAGGTAGGGAGAATGGAATATAGACAAGAGGGAATTAAAGGAGATAAAAGTGAAAACATTTGGGACTGATTTGAAGATGTTGATGGAGGTTGTAATTTTGAGAAATACAGTGTCCGTCTGCAGTCAGTGAATGGAGTTTCATGTGGAATTGCCTATGTACACTGGGTTTTGGACAGCAGTGATTGGGAAATCAGCAAGGTGGTCATTCAAGAAATTGAATAGTGAAATATAGACTTAGCAGGGACAACCAATGGTTGACATAAACCGGATATGTTTTCATTGAGCTTACAGGAGTAAGGGATGAACTGAAGGGGCAGAACCCTCCCCTTCCTGAATCAGTATGGGCAGATTCATAAGAAAGTTTGGAAAATAGGGAGAGCATGGAAAAATGGATGTCGAAGAAAAAAATCCTAATTTTTCCTTTAGGCTTTAAATGGTAACTTCAGAACCTTGCTTTGAATGTTGATTACCTTATTTCCATGTATTTTAATCTTATTAATAGTTGAACCCAACTCATTTCTTCACCACATTCAATTCTCTTCTCCTTCCTCGAGACATTACGGAGAGTGCAAAGACCCAGCCTGAGAGAGAGAGTGGATAGCAGGCACCTGCATCTTGACCTTTGTTTGTACTGACTTTCATCCAATTCTGTCTTCACAATGTCCCTTCATCTTCCACAAAGACTGTCCTCCTCTTCTCTTTATCAGCAAACCTGCAGCCTCACTCCATTATCATGGCTACTCTCAATCTAACCACCCACCCAGTTCAGCTCTCAGAGCTCGGCTTCCAGATTCAAGGTCGCCTGTGACTTTTCAATCTTCTGTCAGTTTGTTTTACACACAGGGTCACATGTGCATCTTATGTATTTAAACAGGATGCACCTGATGGCTGTTACCTTCATATTTAAGTGCTCACTGACTTGGTGCTTACTTACAGACTGCCACCTTTCTAACGCATCAGCTCTTCAGTGCCATTTGCCAGCCTTTGTGAATCCCGTTGTTTTTAACCCAGAGGACAAGGCAGGCAGCTGGTCATGGTTCAGTGCACCTGGGACACTTATACAGCAGCATGCTACATCAATGCCATACCTTCAACATTTTGCCAATTGCTTACGTGGCAAACCAAGTGTTTGTGCTGCCACCAAATGGCCATGTCTGAAAGCCAAGGGGGTGTACCCTGGCCTGGATTCACAGGGACGACAGCCAATCAGGAGGTGTAGTGGACAGTGATGAAGGTTACCTCAGATTACAAGAGGATCTTGATCAGATGGGCCAGTGAGCTGAGGAGTGGCAGATGGAGTTTAATTTGGATAAACGTGAGGCTGCATTTTGGAAAGGGAAATCTTTACGCAGAGAGTGGTAAGGGTGTGGAATGCCCTACCTGCTAATATAGTCAACTCAGCCACATTAGGGCGATTTAAACAAACCTTAGATAAGCACATGGATGATTTTGGGATAGTGTAGGGGGACGAGCTAAAAATAGTTCACAGGTCAGCGCAACATCGAGGGCTGAAGGGCCTGCTCTGTGCTGGATTGTTCTATGTTCAATGTTCTATGAAATCAGGGCAGGACTTATACACTTAATGGTAAGGTCCTAGGGAGGTGTTGCTGAACAAAGAGACCTTGGAGTGCAGGTTCATAGCTCCTTGAAAGTGGAGTCGCAGGTAGATAGGACATTGAAGAAGGCTTTTGCAATGCTTCACTTTATTGTTCAGAGCATTTAGCATAGGAGTTGGGAGGTCATGTTGCGGCTGTACAGGACAGTGGTTAGGCCACTGTTGGAATATTGCGTGCAATTCTGGTCTCCTTCCTATCGGAAAGATGTTGTGAAACCTGAAAGGGTTCAGAAAAAATTTACAAGGGTGTTGCCAGGGTTGGAGGACATGAGCTATAGGGAAAGGCTGAACAGGCTGGGGCTGTTTTCCCTGGAGGCTGAGGGGTGACCTTACAGAGGTTTATAAAATCATGAGGGGCATGGATAGGTTAAATAGACAATGTCTTTTCCCTGGGGTGGGAGAGTCCAGAACTAGAGGGCATAGGTTTAGGGTGAAAGGCGAAAAATGTAAAAGGGGACCTAAGGGGCAACTTTTTCACTCAGAGGGTGGTACGTGTATAGAATGAGCTGCCAGAGGAAGTGGTGGAGGCTGGTACAATTACAACATTTAAAAGGCATCTAGATGGGTATATGAATAGGAAGGGTTTGGAGGGATATGGGCCAAGTGCTGGCAAATGGGACGAGATTAGTTTGGGATATCTGGTCAGCATGGATGAGTTGGGCTGAAGGGTCTGTTTCCATGCTGTACATCTCTATGACTCTATGACTCTAAGTGGCGTGGCCAATTCTAGTCCCAGATGCTAATGAGGTAATTCAAAGGTTTGATCATGGAACATCTGTCCAGATGCCAACATCCCAACACCAAACATCCTTTGTTTATTTATGCATAGTCTTTGACAATAACACAGACTTTCTCACTGAATCAGGCATTCCAGGTCCTAATACCCCTGACACTTTTATATCAACCAGGTCTCCTGGACTGGGCCTGTTGATCTGGCCCAATGAGGGAACCTATTTTCTGTGAGGCTGACCATGTCACCATCACTAAAGGTTCTACTCGAGTCTGGGGATTCTTGACCTTGCTGTCTGTGAATTGGGTCACAGTTTGGGGATTACAGCTACATACGTCAAGGTGTTGCAGAGGCTTCAATCAGGAATGTTCTGCCACGTCAGTGTGGGTGATGAGCCTAAGTCTCTCCTGGGAGGTTGCTCAGTAATGGTCAATGGGTTGATCAGGTGGCAGCCCACAGAGCCCTGGGGAAAGTGGACAACACAGGTCTGGGGTTAAGGTTTTATTGATTGTGTCACTGAGAGAATGATTACATTGAAAGAAAGAAAAGAAGCATTGCATAGAACAGGAATCTCCAGGAGGGGGTTGTCTCACAGTCTTGAAGGAGCGTGTATGGCCAACAATAGCCTGGCAATTCACAAGGCCATGCATTCTGGGGATAAACGAGAGAGAATTATAGCAATATAACAGGGCTGAACAGAAATCGGGGGAGGAGACTGAAAGGTCATTGGGGATACGGGGACAGCAACATAAAAAAATGAAGATACCATTTTGTTTCTCAACGGGAGTCTGCAAGCCCCTCACAAGAACACAATGTGGAAACCTAGCTGTCTTTAATCCAAATTCAACTGTGCATCAATGATACAAAATGGCTGTCAGTGCACACAGAGTGGGAGGGGAAATTAACTGAGTTTCTCTTCAGAGGCTGGGTAAAATTATTTGAATTTGAGGACCTGCTAGGAACAATGGTGTCCACTGATTCAGTAAAGCTATCCATCCAGCATCGAACTGCATTTCTTCAGCAGGTCATTAATTGTCTGGCTTTTATATCTCACTAGGGTAGTATGCTGGAAGTCAAACTCTCTCTTTCCAGAGGCCAAATTTCCATTAAAACCCACACATTCCTAAAAGTCTTGTGATTTTCACCCGAGCTTGTTATCTGGGCTCAATAAGAATGCTGTTGTATCAATATGGACACTCCAGTGCTCCCATGGTGGCTAGCTAACACAATACTGTATGTTCAGTGTGTGTCTACTGCCTGCCTATTAATTCTGAAGTAGTGTCACAAGATGCTTCTGTTATCCTTTCTCTCAATATAAGAACAGGGTATTGTATTGTCCCAGTACTTCTGTGCTGGTTAATCAAATTAGAGGAATTTCACTTTGAGAACTGTCTACCTTTCTCACCTCACTCTTATTCCCTCCATCGTTTTCCACTACTCTTCCCACCTGACACACTTGCTCCCACATATCTGCTTCCCTATGATTGTACCTTTTCAACATATTTATGTGACACACTCGGTTCTTCTTTCTATGATGAGGAGTATTTCCTAGATAAGTCACTTTACTAAACCTTCTAACCACTGGATGCCTGAATTTTGCTTTCAGAGGTTCACCTTGCAATACTTTATCTCCCACTTGAAATGTTCTAGTTGTTGAATGCTTATTTGACCATTCTTTGATTTTCATTTGCAAAACCATACAATGCTCTTGCTTTACATGCTTCTGTGAGTCTTTCCAGACTTTAATCCCATGCTGTAAATCAATTCAAATGCACTAAATCCAGTTGATAATTTGAGGAATCTCTTGTAGCAAATAATAAAAAATTTAATCTTTTGCGTGCCTTAATTGTGATTTTGAAAGTCTGATGGTATTTTTTCATAGCTTCATGTGTTTTGAATTGTTCAAAAGCCAAACTGCTAATGATATGCTGGAAAACCTCAGACATAAAATTATAACCTTGTTCAGATTGTATTTCAGTTGCTAGTCCATTACAAATAAAAAGCTGTTAATTTTTCCACTACTATCTTAGCTGTAATGATTTAAATAAAAATCATTTGTGGGCTGTGGGCATCATTGGCTGGGCCAGTAATTATTGCCCATCGCTGGCTGGGCCAGTATTTATTGCCCATTCCTAGTTGCCCCTTGAGAAGTGAGCTGCCTTCTTCAACTGCTGCAATTTGTGTGCTGTAGGCAGACACACAGTAAACAGAGTTCTGAGGAAGAGTCAGCAGACCCAAAATGTTAACTTTGACTTCTCTCCACAGATGCTGACAGACCTGCTGAGCTTTTCCAGCAATTTCTGTTTTTGTAGCTTTTCTAGACTGGTCTTGGTTGAGATCTGCTAAGTCTATAACCGTCAGCCTGTAGAAGACCAAGAACTTCCACTTATATATCACCTTGACCATTGAAAAGCATTCCAGAGCACTTCATGGAGTTTCAGCGAGAAATTTATGCTGTGTTGAGAAAAAGATTTAGAAGGGTTGATGAGGCAGTTTATTGTGATATTTTAAAGTGTGTGGAGAAGATGGAGTATTGCAGGGATTTAGGGAGGGAATTTCAGAGAGTAAGTCATTGGTGGCTGCACATTCACCAGGAGGTTGTGGTAGGAAGGAAATATGAGTTCCAAAAAAAGGTTGGGGTCAGAGAAGTGGAGTGTTACGGGGGGAGTTTGCAGAATTGGATGAAGTTGAAGAAATGCAGGGAATCAAGTCCTTGTAGTTGACTAAAATCAGTTGGATTTTAATTCTGTGGTATTGGAAGAATGGGAATAACTGTAACTCTATAAGAACAGGGGCCAATAGGAAGCTAGATCTAATGCTTGATAGAATCCTGGGTTTTGGATGATCTAAGCTCGGTGTTTCATGAAGCAGGGTACTTGCCAGATGAGCTACCTCTGAGATGTCTGTCTATACTTTTCCTGATGAACCACCTGATGAAGGAGCGTCGCTCCGAAAGCTAGTGCTTCCAATTAAACCTGTTGGACTATAACCTGGTGTTGTGTGATTTTAACTTTGCCCACCCCAGTCCAACACCGGCTCCTCCAAATCATGTTGATAACTTTTAATGTAAAGCAACTATTGAATAAGTTAAATTATCGAACAGGGAATTGTCTAATTGTTCACTATGTTCAAATTATTGACTCTGTCCTGTCTCTTGGTCCATAATTGTCTGCAAGTTTGACAATCCTCTAAGTCTAGCCTTAGGCCCATCTCACACTCCTAATGTAGCAACACTCTGGGCTGTGCATTCTGCTGTCATTATCTGAAACTTTGGAATTGCATCCCTAAAGCTTTATCTCTCCACCTCACTCTCTGTCTCTTATTTGTTTGGGGGACCCTCTTGAAGTCTATCTCTGTTGGACCAGACTAATGCCATTTACAAGTTTGCTGATGACATCACCATAGTCGGTTGAATTTCAGATGGCGACGAAACAGATTGCTGCCCCCCTACACATTAACAGCACAGAGGTGGAACGAGTGGAGAGTGTCAATCTCCTGGGAGTGGTCATCCACCACAAGCTTTCTTGGACCCTTCATGTGGACGCACTGGTTACAAAGGCCCAACAACGTCTCTTCTTCCTCAGGCAGCTGAGGAAATTTGGCATGAGAGTGAATACCCTTGCCAACTTTTATAGGTGCGCCATCAAGAGCACTCTGTCTAGATGTATCACTACCTGGTATGGCAACTGTACCATTCAAGATCGGAGACGGTTACAGAGAGTGGTGAACTCGGCCCGGACAATCACGAAGGCCAACCTCCCATCTATAGAATCCACCTACCAGGTCTGCTGTCAAGGATAGGCCGCCAGCATTCTCAAAGATCCATCCCACCCTGGCAATGTTTTTCTACAACCTCTACCATCTGGGAGAAGGTACAGAAACCTGAACACACACACCAGCCGATTTCAAAACAGTTTCTACCTGACTGTTGTTAGAATACTGAATGGACTCACAAACTCTTAACATTCACCTGTACCTGTGTTTTTGTTTTTGCCGCTGTTTACCTATTATTTACTATCTATGCTACCTAACTCTGTGATCTGCCTGTATCGCTCACAAGACAGAGCTTTTCACTGTGTCTCGGTACACGGGACAATAAGTTCAATTCCATTCAATTCATGGTTTGATACACCCCTAGCCTTTAGTTGACTATGAGTTTTCTTGTTTGACTGTGTTTCTGCAGTGACTTGAGAAATTTTCCTACTTTAACGTTGTGATTTAAATGCAATCTTTTATCCCAGTTCAATTTTCTAAGCAAACAAGCTGAAGTTGAATTATCAAAGACTGTAAAGGTAAACAATATTCCAAAATGATTCACACAGAGCTCTATGTTCCTAAGGCTTCCCACAATTCTCTAAGGCAGTTTCTCTGAAATTGAACAAGAGCAGCTTTCATTCGGAATTTTCTCTTCCTCCTGTAGCAGTGAGCGTTCAGGGACAAAAATAAAACTGGGTCCCGTGTCACCATTTATGGTTTAAAGTAACAAAATAATTGAGTCAACTTTTTGTTTGTCTTTAGGGAGATTTGTCTATCCTGTGGAATAGAATACTTTGGTGGAGTTATGGAGCGTGCCTCGTTTGATGTAACTACCAGTTATTAATTTAGTTACATACAATGTGAACATCTAAACTGTATATACATGAGGTACAAGTAACCTTATTAACACATGTCCTTGACATCTTGGCTGCACTGGACCCAGTGTGGCCTTAAGGAGCCTGAGCAAAATTGGAGTCAATGGGAATGAAGGAGAAAACTCTCTGCTAGTTGGAGTCATACTGGCAAAAGGAAGATGGTTGTGGTTGTTCGAGATCAGTCATCTCAGCTCCAGGCCATCTCTGCAGGAGTTCCTCAGGGTAGTGTCCTAGGCCCAACCATCTTCAGCTGCTTCATCAATACCTTCCCTCCCTCATAAGATCAGAACTAGGGATGTTTGTTGATGACTGCACCATGTTCGGCACCATTCGTGAATCCTCAGATACTGAAACAGTCGATCTCCAAATGGAGCTACACCTGAACAATGTCATCCTCAATGATGGAGGAGCCCAGCACATCAGTGCAAAAGATAAGGCTGATGCATTTGCAACAATCTTTAGTCAGAAGTGCTGAGTGGGTGATCCTCTCGGGCTCCTCCAGTGGTCCCCAGCATCACAGTCTCCAGCCAATTCAATTCACTCCACATGATATCAAGAAACAGCTGGAGGCACTGGATACTGCAAAGGCAATGGGCCATGATAACATTCCTGCATAGTACTAAAGATATGTGCTCCAGAACTTGCCATTCTCCTATCCAAGCTGTTCCAGTACAGTTATAACACTGGCATCTACCCGATAATGTGGAAAGTTGCCCAGGTATGTCCATCCCAGCCAACTACCGGCCCATCAGTCTACTCTCGATCCTCAGTAAAGTGATGGAAGGGGTCATCAACAGAGCTATCAAACAGCACCTGCTTAGCAATAACCTGCTCAGTGACACCCAGTTTGGGTTTCACCAGGATCACTCAGCTCCTGATCTCATTACAGCCTTGGTTCAAACACGGACAAAACACCTCCAGTGGTGATGTGAGAGTGACAGCCCTTGACATCAAGGCCACATTTGACCAAGTATGGCATCAAGGAGTCCTGGCAAAACTGGAATCAATTGGTATTGGGGGCAAACACTCCGCTGGTTGGAGTCATACCTGGCACAAAGGAAGATGGTTGTGGTTGTTGGAGGGTCAGTCATCTCAGCTCCAGGACATCTCTACAGGAGACCCTCAGGGTAGTGTCCTTGGCCCAACAATCTTCAGCTGCTTCATCAACAACCTTCCCTCTGTCATAAGGTCAGAAGTAGGGATGTTTGCCGGTGATTGCACAGTGTTGAGCACCATTTGCGACTCCTCAGATACTGAAGCAGTCCGTGCTCAAACGCAACAAGATCTGGACAATATCCAGGCTTGGGCTCCACACAAATGCCTGACAATGACCACCAATCAATAAGAGACACTCTGACCACCGTCCCTTGACATTCAATGGTACTATCATCACTGAATCCCCACTGTCAATATCCTTGGGATTACCATTAACCAGAAACTCAACTGGACTCACCACAAAAACCTAGAGGGTACAAGAGCAGGTCAGAGACGAGGGATACTGCGGTGAGTAACTCACCTCCTGACTCTTCATACCCTGTCCACTATCCACACAAAGCACAAGTCAGGAGGGGTGAGGGAATACTTCCCACGTGCCTGGATGAGTACAGCTCCAACAACACTCAAGAAGCTTGACACCATCCAGGACAAAGCAACCCGTTTGATTGGCACCACATCTGCAAACATTGAACCCCTCCACCACCGACGCTCAGTAGTAGCAGTGTGTATTATCTACACGATGCACTGCAGAAATTCACCAAAGATCCTTCCAAACCCACAACCGCTTTCATCGAAGAAGACAAGGACAGCAGGTACTTGGGAATACCACCCCCTGCAAGTTCCCCTCCAATCCACTCACCACCCTGACTTGGAAACATACTGCCGTTCCTTCACAGTCTTTGGGTCACATCCTGGAATTCCCTCCCTACCAGCATTGTGGGTCAACCCACAGCAAGTGGACTGCAGCGATTCAAGAAGGTAGCTCACCCCAACCTTCTCAACGGGCAACTAGGGATGGGCTATCAATGCTGGGCCCAGCCAGTGATGCTCAAGTCCCACAAATGAATTAAAAGAAAATCCAGGTTTTGGGTGACAAGTGACAAGTGCCATTTGTTTACATAAGTGCCAGGTAATGACCATCTCTGACAGGACAGAGTCTAACAAAACTTGATATTCAATAGTGTTACCATCAACTAATCTCCCATTTTCAACATCCTGGGGTTACCATTGATCAGAAACTGAACTGGACTCGCCATATAAATACTGCTGTCACAAGAGCAGGTCAGAGGTAGGAATCTGCAATAAATAACCCACTTAACTCTTCAAAGCCTGTCCACCATATAGAACATCAGAAGGTTTTGGAGCACTGCTCCTTCATCAGGTGAAGTGACTTTGCCTAATGAAGGGGCAGCGCTCTGAAAGCTTGTGATTTCAATTAAACCTATTGGACTGTAACCTGGTGTCATGTGACTTCTGACTTTGTCCATCCCAGTCCAACCCAGTCCAACACCGGCACCTCGTCATTATGGCCACCATCTACAGGGCACAAGTCACGAGTCGGATAGAATACTTCCCACTTGCCTGCATGAATGCAGCTCTAATAACACTGAAGAAGATTGATACCACCCAGGATGAAGCTGCCTGCTTATTGGCATGATACCCACAAACACCCACTCCCTCCACCTCTGACATAGCATCAGTGTGTCCTGAGGCAGTACCTTCCAAACCCATGACCACTTCCATCTAGAAGGACAAGGGCAGCAGATACATGGGAACACCACCACCAGCAAGTTCCCCTCAAAGCCACTAATAATCCTGACTTGGGAAATATATCACTGTTCCTTCAGTGTCTCTGGGTCAAATACAGTCATAGAGTCATAGAGATGCACAACACGGAAATAGACCCTTCAGTCTAACTCAGCCATGCCAACCAACTATCTCAACCCAATCTAGTCCCATTTTCCAGCACTTGGCCCATATCCGTCCAAACCCTTCCTATTCATATACCCATCCAGATGCCTTTTAAATGTTGCAACTGTACCAGCCTCCACCGTTTCCTCTGGCAGCTCATTCCATTTCCCCCCCAACCTCTGCGTGAAAAAGTTGCCCCTTAGGTCCCTTTTATATCTTTCCCCTCTCATCCTAAACCTATGCTCTCTAGTTCTCACCCACCCCAGGGAAAAGACTTTGTCTATTTACCCTATCCATGTCCCTCATGATTTTACAAACCTCTATGAGGTCACCCCTCAGCCTTCAACACTCCAGGGAAAACAGCCCCAGCCTGTTCAGCCTCTCCCCATAGCTCAAACCGTCCATGTAAATATCCATGTAAATCTTTTCTGAATCCTTTCAAGTTTCACTATATCCTTCCGATAGGAAGGAGACCAGAATTGCACGCAACATTCCAAAAGTGGCCTGACCAATGTCCTGTACAGCCGTAACATTATCTCCCAACTCCTTTACACAATACTCTGACAAATAAAGGAAAGCATACCAAACGCCTTCTTCACTATCCTATCTACCTGCGACTCCACTTTCAAGGAGCTATGAGCCTGCATTCCAAGGCCTCTTTGTTCAGCAACACTCCCAAGGACCTTACCATTGAGTGTGTAAGTCCTGCTAAGATTTGCTTTCCCAAAATGCAGCACCTCGCATTTATCTACATTAATTCCATCTGCCACTCCTCAGCTCATTGGCCCATCTGGTCCAGATCCTGTTGTAATCTGAGGTAACCTTCTTCACTGTCTGCTACACCTCCAATTTTGGTATCATCTGCAAACTTACTAACTGTACCTCTTATGTTCCATCCATTTATATAAAAGTAGAGGACCCAGCACCGATCCTTGTGGCACTCCACTGGTCACAGGCCTCCAGTCTGAAAAACAACCCTCCACCACCACCCTCTGTCTTCTACCTTTGAGCCAGTTCTGTATCCAAATAGCTAGTTCTCCCTGTATCCCATGAGATCTAACCTTGCTAATCAGTCTCCCATGGGGAACCTTGTCAAATGCCTTACTGGAATCTATATTGATCACATCTACTGCTCTGCCTTCATCAATCCTCTTTGTTACTTCTTCAAAAAACTCAATCAAGTTTGTGAGACATGATTTCCCACGCACAAAGCCATGTTGCCTATCCCTAATCAGTCCTTGCCTTTCCAAATACATGTACATCCCCTGTCCCTCAGGATTCCCTCCAGCAATATACCCACCACCGAGGTCAGGCTCTCTGTTCTATAGTTCCCTGGCTTGTCTTTACCGCCCTTTTTAAACAGTGGCACCACGTTAGCCAACCTCCAGTCTTCTGGCACCTCACCTGTGACTATCGATGATACAAATATTTCAGCAAGAGGCTCAGCATCACTTCTCTAGCTTCCCACAGAGTTCTCGGGTACACCTGATCAGGTCCTGGGGACTTATCCACCTTTATGCAATTCAAGACATCCAGCACTTCCTCCTCTGTAATATGGACATTTTGTAAGGTATCACCATCTATTTCCCTACATTCTATATCTTCCTTTTCCTTTTCCACAGTAAATACTGATGCAAAATACTCATTTAGTATCTCCCCCATCTCCTGCAGCTCCACACAAAGGCCGCCTTGCTGATCTTTGAGGGGCCCTATTCTCTCCCTAGCTATCCTTTTATCCTTAATGTATTTGTAAAAACCTTTGGATTCTCCTTAATCCTATTTGCCAAAGCTATCCCATGTCCCCTTTTTACCCTACTGATTTCCCTCTTAAGTATACTCCTACTACGTTTATACATTAAGGGTTCACTCGATCTATCCTGTCTATACCTTACATATGCATCCTTCGTTGTCCTAACCAAAACCTCATTTTCTTTAGACATCCAGCATTCCCTATACCTACCAGCCTTCCCTTTCATCCTAACAGGAATATACTTTCTCTGGCCTCTCGTTATCTCATTTCTGAAGGCTTCCCATTTTCCAGCCGTCCCTTTACCTGTGAACATCTGCCTCCAATCAGCGTTTGAAACTTTTTGCCTAATACTATCAAAATTAGCCGTCCTCCAAGTTAGAACATCAACTTTTAGATCTGGTCTATCCTTTTCCATCACTAGTTTAAAGCTAATAGAATTATGGTCGCTGGCCCCAAAGTGCTCCCCCACTGACACCTCAGTCACCTGCCATGCCTTATTTCCCAAGAGTAGGCCAGGGTTTGCACCTTCTCTAGTAGGTACATCCATATCCTGTTCCCTGGATGCTGCCTGACCTGCTGCGCTTTTCCAGCAACACATTTTCAGCATATACTGAATCAGACAATTTTCTTGTACACTCTTAACAAATTCCTCTCCATCTAAACCTTTAACACTATGGCAGTCCCAGTCTATGTTTGGAAAGTTAAAATCCCCAACCATAACTACCCTATTATTCTTACAGATAACTGAAATCTCTTTACAAGTTTGTTTCTCAATTTCCCTCTGACTTGGGGGTCTATAATACAATCCCAATAAGGTGATCATGTCTTTCTTACTTCTCAGTTCCACCCGAATAACTTCCCTGGATGTATTTCCGGGAATATCCTCCCTCAGCACAGCTGTAATGCTATCCCTTATCAAAAATGCTGCTCCCACTCCTCTCTTGCCTCCCTTTCTATCCTTCCTGTAGCATTTGTATCCTGGAATATTAAGCTGCCAGTCCTGCCCATCCCTGAGTCATGTTTCTGTAATTGCTATGATATCCCAGTCCCATGTTCCTAACCATGTCCTGAGTTCATCTGCCTTCCCTGTTAGGCCCCTTGTATTGAAATAAATGCAGTTTAATTTATTAGTCCTACCTTGTCCCTGCCTGCCCTGACTGTTTGACTCACTTCTGTTCTCAACTGTACCCGTCTCAGATCGATCTCTTTCCTCACCATCTCCCTGGGTCCCACCCCCCCCAACATTACTGGTTTAAATCCTCCTGAGCAGTGTTAGCAAATCTCCCAGTATATTAGACCCCTTTCCAATCCAGGTGCAATCTGTCCTTCCTGCACTGGTTCCTGGAACTCAGTTCCTTCTGCCATTGAGTGTACCCACATCAAATGCAGTGGTTGAAGAAGGCAGCTCAATACCAACTTCTCAAGGACAACTAGGAATGTGCAATAAATGTTGGCACAACCAGTATCACCCACTCCCCATCAGTGAATAAACAAAAGTGCTAATTGATATTCCAGTCAGGGCTGTTTTGTTCTGTGGACACATCCCTTTTGGAATCTCTGGGTTGGGATGGGCCCAGGAGAGCAGGTTTGTGAGTTGGATGTAAAAACAGCATGAAAATGTACCACCATCCAGAATCATGCAAAACCACTAGCTATCATAGATGATATTAATCTCTCTATTCCATGAATGCATGAATGCACCTGGATTGGAAAGGGGTCTAATATACTGGGAGATTCACTAGAACTGCTCGGGAGGATTTAAATGCAGGTCTTTTGCTCATTGATTGAGGATGCTTCGTCCTGAGCTGATTTCCTTGGTCATTTTTGACAGAGGTTACCTGCCATTGACTTTCCTTCTCTGGGACAACACGAGAGACAGGTCCTCCCTCAACTGCAATGGGAGTTCAACCAACGCTTTTGGTATTATTTGCAACCACGTGTGAGCCATTAAAGCTGGCAAAAAAAATCAGCAGCATGCAACAAAATATCATTTCAGAGACATGATTTATTGGGAAATTGCTAAGCTGTCAAAAAACTTTCACAAACTCAGACAGTTAAGAGGGAGAAGTGATTACAGTGCTCAACTATAAATACAGTCACGGCCTAGCAAAAAGCAGTGTTGTATGATAATCACTAGGGATGTGTAACCCTAAACAGTGACAACAGACAAAATAAAAATCTCTGAGGTTTACGGAGATGTTTGAATGGAGGGAAAAAACAGTGTCATCGCTGGGTGTTCCATGGAATTCAATTCATTTTCAGCATGACAACAAATACTGATTGCTTTCACTGCCCAATGTAAAGCAAACTAACTGTATTATCCTTACACCAGCAACCTGTTGGACGACAGACAACTCAGTGTAGACCAGACATTAAACCTGGGAACTTCCTGTTGTGGAAGGCTCAGTGGCTGATGCTTTTACAGTCACCCTGTGGAGGATCTCACCTTGATCTCACACCCCAACAATTTTTAATGATTGCAATGCCAATGGAAATATCCAAATCCAAACACAAACAGAATTTATAGCCTGAACATTCCCATTTTGGCAGTGATTTTTCTGTCTGGACCACCGTAGCTCATTGCAACGTCACTCATCTGATCTTCACTCTTCATCCTCATGAATGATGCAGTCGACCTCTATAGCACCCAGCACACAGTCTCGTGTGGCTGAAGAGGCAGAAGGGCTTTTTGCTGCTGCTGGGACTTTGTAATGTCCGCCCCATTCATTCTTATATTTAAACTGAAACTGCACATCACTTTCGAAGCTGCAAGGTGGGAACTGTTCTGACACATTGGACCTGTGCCATTATACCCAATGAAATGGCTGAAAAGGTGAATTGGTTCCTTGGTTCTTTGACAGGAACCTGGAACTGCTGGTGGATCGGGTAGAAGGCCAAGCAGTGCTGTATTCATCTTGGTCTGAGATAGCAGCCTATGGGTGGACAGTGTCCCGGGTGAACCACAACGCCCTACCTGACAGGAGGAAGCTTCATGATCCTCTGTGCTCTACCAGGGGAAGTGCTATCTTCTCTCTGCAACCTCACATTCACAGACCCACCTTCCACTCTAACTCTGCCACTACACACACCTCTCACCAAGTCCCTCCTTACTCATCAAGAACCTATCTCTGCCTCAAAGATACACAATACCGTGGTCTCCACAGGCCATTGCAGCAATGGGTTCCACAGATTCACCATCCTCTGGCTGAAGTGATTCCTCCTTATCTCATTTCCCCATCACTCAGAGGCTGTGCCCTCGGCTCCTCATCCCTCCCGTAGTGGGAACATCTTCTCCCTGCCCACTCAATCCAGGCCTCTCAGTATTCTGTAAGCTTCAATCAAATCCACCCTCATCCTTCCAAACTCCACTGAGTACAGACCCAGAATCCTCAAACAATCTTCATATGAACAAGTCCTTCATCCCTGGGATCACAGAGTAATAGAAATGTACAGCATGGAAACAGACCCTTCGGCCAAACGCGTCCATGCCGATCAGCTACCCTAAATTAATCTAGGCCCATTTGCCAGCACTTGGCCCATATCCCTCTAAATGCAACCTATTCATATACCCATCCAGATGCCTTTTAAATGCTGTTATTGTACCAGCCTCCACCACTTCCTCTGGCAACCCATTCCATACCCGTACCACCCTCTGCATGAAAACATTGCCCCTCAGGTCTCTTTTATATCTTTCCCCTCTCACCCTAAACCTATGCCCTCTAGTTCTGGACTCCCCCAACCCAGGGAAAAGACATTGTCTATTTATCCTATCCATGCCCCTCATAATTTTATAAACCTCTACATGGTCACCCCTCAGCCTTCGACACTCCAGGGAAAACAGCCCCAGCCTGTTCAGCCTCTCCCTATAGTCAAATCCTCCAACCCTGGCAACATCCTTGTAAATCTTTTCTGAACCCTTTCAAGTTTCACAGCATCCTTCCAAAAGGAAGGAGACCAGAATTGCACGTAATAGTCCAACAGTGGCCTAACCAATGTCCTGTACAGCCACAACATGACCTCCCAACTCCTGTACTCAATGCTCTGTCCAATAAAAGAAAGCATACCGAACACCTTCTTCACTATCCTATCTACCTGTGACTCTACTTTCAAGGTCTCTTTGTTTAGCAATGCTCCCCAGGAAGTGTATAAGTCCTGCCCTGATTTGCTTTTCCAAAATGCAGCACCTCGCATTTATCTAAATTAAACTCCATCTGCCACTCTTCAGCCCATTGGCCATTTTTATCAAGATCCTGTTGTAATCTGAGGTAACCCTCTTTGCTGTCCACTACCCCTCCAATTTTGGTGTCATCTGCAAACTTACTAACTGTACCTCTTATGCTCGCATCCAAATCATTTATATAAATGACGAAAAGTAGTGGACCCAGCACCGATCCTTGTGGCACTCCACTGGTCACAGGCCTCCAGACTGAAAAACAACCCTGCACCACCACCCTCTGTCTTCTACCTTTGAGCCAGTTCTGTATCCAAATGGCTAGTTCTCCCTGTAT
>NC_057723.1:77625274-77644883 GCF_004010195.1 Chiloscyllium plagiosum
TCCAATCAGCTTTCGAAAGTTCTTGCCTAATACCGTCAAAATTGGCCTTTCCCCAATTTAGAACTTCAACTTTTAGATCTGGTCTATCCTTTTCCATCACTATTTTAAATCTAATAGAATTATGGTCACTGGCCCCAACGTGCTCCCCCACTGACACCTCAGTCACCTGCCCTGCCTTATTTCCCAAGAGTAGGTCAAGTTTTGCACCTTCTCTAGTAGGTACATGCACATACTGAATCAGAAAATTGTCTTGTACACACTCAACAAATTCTTTTCCATCTAAATCCTTAATACTGTGATAGTCCCAGTCTATGTTTAGAAAGTTAAAATCCCCTACCATAACTACCCTATTAAAGTTTTGCACCTTCTCTAGTAGGTACATGCACATACTGAATCAGAAAATTGTCTTGTACACACTCAACAAATTCTTTTCCATCTAAATCCTTAATACTGTGATAGTCCCAGTCTATGTTTAGAAAGTTAAAATCCCCTACCATAACTACCCTATTATTCGTACAGATAACTGAAATCTTCTTACAAAATTGTTTTTCAATTTCCCTTTGATATTATGGGGTCTATAATACAATCCCAATAAGGTGATCATCCCTTTCTTATTTCTCAGTTCCACCCAAATACCTTCCCTGGACGTATTTCCGGGAATATCCTCCCTCAGCACAGCTGTAATGCTATCCCCCTCCTCTCTTGCCTCCCTTTCTATCCTTCCTGTAGCATTTGTATCCTGGAACATTAAGTTGCTAGTCCTGCCCGTCCCTGAGCTATGTTTCTGTATTTGCTATGATATCCCAGTCCCATGTTCCTAACCATGCCCTAAGTTTATCTGCCCTTCCCTGTTAGGCCCCTTGCATTGAAATAAATGCAGTTTAATTTATTAGTCCTACCTTGTCCCTGCCTGCCCTGACTGTTTGACTCACTTCTTTTTCCACTGTACCAATCTCAGATTGATTGCTTTCCTCACTGTCTTCCTGTGTCCCACCTTCCCACCTCACTAGTTTAAATCCTCCTGAGCAGCTCTAGCAAATCTCCCTCCCTGCCAGTATATTAGTCTCCTTCCAATTCAGGTGCAATCCATCCTACTAATACAGGTCACATCTTCCCCAGAAGAGATTCCAATTGTCCAGAAATGTGAACTCTTCTCCCCTGCACTAGTTCCTCAGCCATGCATTCAGCTGATCTATCCTCCTATTTCTGCCCTCACTAGCTCGTGGCACTGGGAGTAATCCAGATATCACTGCTCTCGAGGACCTCCTTTTTAAATTTCTGCCTAACTCTCTGTAATCTCCCTTCAGAGTCTCAACCTTTTCCCTTCCTATGTCATTGATTCCAATGTGGACAATGACCTCCTGCTGGGCCCTCTCCCCTTTGAGAATATTCTGCACCCTCTCTGAGACATCCTTAATCTTGGCACCAGGGAGGCGACACACTGTTCTAATTTTTTGCTGCTGTGCCCCTGACTACAGAGTCCCCTAACACAATCGATCGCTTGGAACCTGACGTACCCCCTCATTGCATTAGAGCCAGCCTCGATAACAGAGACTTGGCTGTGCGTGCAACATTTCCCTGAGAATCCATCAGCCCCTACATTTTCCAAAACAGCATACCTGTTTGAGATGGGATAGCTACAGGAGACTCCTGCACTGCCTACCCACTCTTCCTATCTTTCCTGGGTTTAACCTATCTACCTGACTGTATCTGCAGCTTTTCTCCCTTCCTATAACTGCCATCCATCACATCCCCGTGCTCGTGTATATTCCTTATTGCCTCCAACTGCTGCTCCAACTGATCCATGCGATCTGATAGGATTCACAACCAACGACACTTCCTGCAGACATAATCATCAGTAATATGGAAACTGTCCCTAAACTTCCACATCCGACAGAAAGAGTGGATCACTACTGAAGGCCATCTTTGCTCTTTCACAATCTATAGACCCCGAAAATAGCACTGTCTTTTTACTCTAAAAAAAACTGCTCCAGGCTAACTTAGTACTTATGGTTTATATTTTTCAAATTTAATCAAGAGAAAGATCTCAATAAAACGTATAACCAAGAAGGAACCCACGATACTCACTGTTGTGGACTTACAGCAATGTTACACTTAAAAGCTATGCATTTATCCATTCCTGTGCTGTGAGCTCTCCCACATCGGTTCCTTCAAGGTCAGCTGTGGATTTTGCTGTTTGTTAATTTTGACTAGACGCACTCTGATGTCCAGGGATACAGGAACTCAAACAGTAAAGGCAGTAACTGTGCAGATTCACTGCTATGTCAGTTATCAATGTAGGTTTCTTTCTCTCTCCCTCACTGACCATGTGGTCACTGCCTTTTGTCTGTCTTTCTCCTTTTCAAAGTGCCATTGTTTTGATCTTTTACCCCAAAGTTTAAAACAATGTAACAGCTTATAAAACAGCAATTGCTGCTTCTGGAATTTGAGGAAATCACCTCCAGCACCTAAAATACCTCAAAAAGGGAGCAGCTCTTACAGACATAAACTTTTCGCATCCTCCATCTCATTGTTATGAACTGGGGAGGGTATTGGCCTAGTGTTGTATTGATAGACAATTAATCCAGAGACCCAGGTAACATTCTGGACACCTGAGCTTGATTCTCACCTTGGCAATTTGTGGAATTTGAATTCAACAGAAATCTGGAATTAAGAATCTAATGATGACAATGAAACCATTGGCAGTTGTCATCAAAAACCCATCTGGTTCACTAATGTCCTTACCCAGTCCAGCCTATATGTGACTCCAAAACACACCTTTATCCCCAATCTCTGCCTTCTGCCAGTCTATCCATGCATATACCTTACACCTAACACTATGGACTTGTCTTATTTAGCAGCCTTCCGTGCAGCACCTTGTCAAAGACCTTCTGGAAATCCAAATAGATCGTATCCACTGACTCTCCTTTATATAACTTGGTCATTACCTCCTCAAAGAATTCTAATAGGTTTGTCAGGCATGATCTCCCCTTGACGAAGCTGTACTGACTCTGCCCTATTTTACCATGCACTTCCAAGTACTCTGCAACATCATCCTTAATAATAAGGATTGTAAAATCTTAGCAACAATCGAGGTCAGGCTAACTGCCTTATTATCTCATGTCTTTTGCCTATCTCCCTTCTTAAACAGGCATGTTACATTAGCTACATTCCAGTCCTCTTGACTCTCCCTGTCTCCAAGGATTCCTGAACAATCACCACCAATACCTCTACAATCTCCTCAGCTACATCCTTCAGAACTCTGGGCTGTGGTCCAAGTGATTTATCCACCGACAGAACATTCAGCTTCCCCAGCACCTTCTTCTTAGCGATAGCCAATACAGTCAGCTCTGCCCCCTGACTCTCTTGAAGCTAAGGTACATTGCTGGTGTCCTCCACTGTGAAGACTAATACAAAATACCTATTCGGTTCCTCGGCCGTCTCTTTGTTCTCCATTACTACTTCTATAGCATTCCAACTTGGCCATCGTCCATTGGTGCTTCTCTCATACCTTTTATATATCTAAAAGAAAAACCCTTGTGGTCTTCTTTCATATTACTTCTCCCCCCTTATTTCATTTCTTAGTTATCCTTTGTTGTTTTTTAAAGGCCTCACAAGCTTCTGGCTTTCAGCTAATTGTCACCACATTGCAAGTTTTTTCTTTTGCTTTATACTGTCCCTGACTTTCCCTTGTCAGTAATAGTTGCCTCATCCTCCCCTTAGTATGTTCCTTTTCCTTGGGATGAATTTCTGCTGTGCCTCTCAAGTTACCCCCAGAAACTCCTGCCATCACTGCCCCACCACCTTCCTTGCTAGGGCTCCCGTTCCAATCATCTCTGGCCAGCTCCTCACTCATGTCTTTGTAGTTACCTTTACTCAGTTGTAATAGCATTACATCTGATTCCAGCTCCTCCCTCTCAAAGTGAAGGGTGAATTTGTTCATATTATGGTCACTGTCCCTCCGGGGTTCTTTTAGCTGAAGCTCCCTCATCAAATCTTCCTCATTACACATCACCAAATCCAAAATTGCCATTTCCTAGTGGGCTGCATCACAAGTTGCTCCAAAGAAAAATCTGTTGACATTTCATGAATTCATTTTCTTGTGATCCACTACCAACCTGATTTTCCTTCGTTCACCTGCATATTGAAATGAAGCTAAGGGCCATAAGATGTATCCAATGTGGACACATAAGATGTACACGTGTACCTGCATGCAAAGTGCCCTGGCTGCAGCAAGTCCTAAGTGTTGCTGAGCTTTAAAACGGATTCCTGAAGGACTGAAGTTGTGTAAGGGTTGATGAGGCATGATGATGTGTTGAGGCTGGTAGTTTGCTAATACAGACCTGCATAGATGGAAGATGGAGGAGGATGGTGTCTTTGAAAAGTGATTTACCTTTTCTCATCCCTTTCAGCATACATCACAATTAAAGAATCCAGTAGCAAGCCATTGTGAATTTTAAAAAAGCATATTTATTTTAGCACATGCCCTGAATTTACACGCATGTTCTCACATATGCAAAGATTAGGCTTAGATATGGTGAAACTCAATTACAGATTATAATTATCTCAGTCTCTGAGCTATGATAACCGGCCTTCTCTGTCAAGGCCAGCAGTTTCTTAGATGTTTTGAAACTTTAATGCTGAAGAAATGGTCTCTTCATGTGAAAGATTGTTAACAGGCTGTAAGGTTTCTTATAGGTACATTTCTTGGAGGTTAGTTTTCAAGTGAACTTTCACAGGAACAGATTGTGAACTTTGCAGCTTGTTTTAATTCCATTCACACGCTGGTTAAACTCACGATTTGGGTAGCTGCAATTCCAAACAGATCCCAGGTGATTTTTAAAATTGGAGAAAAGAATGGTTAACTCAGCATGTCACTTTCCACAAGTTCAATTCTTTTCCCAAATAAGGTGGGCGCTTATGTTAATTCCAAAATCATTTTGTGGATTGTAATGTCTAATGGTTTGAGTCAGTGTCTTTGCCTTAGAACGAACCACAAAATCAGATTGTATCCTGCAGATTGAATTCAGGGAAGGGCATTGCCTCGTGCCTCATGGAAAGTTATTTTGTTCCTTTTTGAGATAAGGGAGTGGTTCTAATCCACAGAATAAGTCAGGTAAACCTTGGCCAGTTATCTTTTCCAGACATTTTATATCCAGTTTCAGAACATAACATTAATTTGTATTTCATAATAGGCACTTAGATTATTTGATTTTAATAAACTTTAAATATTTAATTACATTGGAGGACTACTACAATTTGAATTCTCCAGGTCAGTCAGAACAGATCATAGCATCCCTACAGTGCGGAAAGAGACCATTCGACCCATTGATTCTGCATCAACACTCAAAGAGCATCCCACCCAGACCCACCCTCATAACCCCACATTTCCCATGACCAATTCACCTAACCTATACATGTTTGGACTGTGGGAGGAAACCAGAGCACCCAGATGAAACCCACGCAGAAACAGGGAGAATGAGGGTGGGATCGAACCTGGGTCCCTGGTGCTGTGAGGCACCGTGTGACCACATTTTTATTACATCAGTTGCATTGTTAGCTATACTCCGCAATCCCTGACTCTCTTCTCACCTGGATAATAGGCCAAAGAGGAAGAAAGTCTCTGCATTTATATCATACCTTTCACATGCTTCAGACATCCCAGAGGGCTTCACATCCAATTAATTAATATGAGAGGTGCAGTCACAGTTGTTACGAAGGCAAACCATTTTATACACAGCAAGTTCCTGCAAGCAGCAAACGAGAGTTATTAGGCCTTAACTCTCTATGGTGTTGGTTGAAGAATATCTGTTGAAGAAGAGGTTGCACCATTTCCCTACTCCTCTTCCCTTCAGCTTTAACTTCAAACTGAAAAAGGTTAATCACAATGATAGCAACTGCAACCCTCTCTCATTGCACTGAAATGCCAATCTAGATGATATGCTCAAATCCTAGGCTGGGGATTCAATCCAAAACCTGACTCGAGGTTATAACCCTGAACCCAGCTGATATTCAGAAGTAGCTGAAAATGTGTTGCTGGAAAAGCGCAGCAGGTCAGGCAGCATCCAAGGACAGGAGAATCGACGTTTCGGGCATAAGCCCTTCTTCAGCTTATGCCCGAAACGTCGATTCTCTTGTTCCTTGGATGCTGCCTGACCTGCTGCGCTTTTCCAGCAACACATTTTCAGCTCTGATCTCCAGCATCTGCAGTCCTCACTTTCTCTCAATGATATTCAGAAGTACACTGTGAAAGGCACTTACCATTACTTTTCCATTTTTGTGACAAGAACTGAATTTCTTTTGAGATTTTTTGATTTGGAGAGTACCTGAAAAACATGATGTCTAAAAATTTGCTCATGGGTCATAGGCATCACTGGCTGGGTCTGTATTTATTATCCATCCCTATATGCCAGAGGGCAGTTCAGAGTCAATCACATTCCTGTCTGGAGCCTGGAGTCACATGCTGGCCAGACCCAGTAAGGATGGCAGTATCCTTCATTAAAGAACATTAGTGAGTCAGATTGCATCCTGCCCTATGCATTCCTGATAAACTATTCGATTGAATTTTCCTAAGGGCCTGCTCATTCCTGAGCCATGTAACCGCAATTGGACTTACATTTGCAAAGTGGTTTGAAGTGTGAGTACAAGGAGACAAAGGAGACAAAGGAGACTGAAGTCAGTCTGACCAACAGGACCTGCTTTACAACCAGGGACATTCCGTGAATATAGCATCAACTCTTTAGCATAATAATCTCCAAAGACTATTGTTGCTCTGGTGATATATTAATGGTTCCAATCAGAACGGTAAAGCATTCTCAAACAGGCCTTAGGCACATTATCTAATCAGTAATCTGATTGCACTTTTACAAATATCCTGACTTTGAAATTCTGGTAGAGGAGGTTAATTATAAGAATCATGGCATTAGAACATAGATCTTTTGAGAACAGGAAATGAATACACCACAGCAGTCTATACTTTCTGATTGATCATAATCCCACCTACCTGACTCATTACCATATTTTTCCATTTTCTTTCCCCCTGCAGAGATATACTTGATGGTTTCTCAAACCAGTTACCTGAACGGCTTTTCCTGTTCAGGGAAATGTATGTTCAAATTTCCAAGGTGGTTATAATTTCTTCTTACTTTCTTCGCCACATGAGGTGTCACTGTGTTGTGAGAGATTGTGGCCATGTCAGACTGCATGCTCCTCAGCCACCAATATCACATTTTACGTTGAAAAAGGCATTGTTTTCAGCTGTCAAACTTGTTTACAGTTTATTTTCAAACAAAAAAGCCAAGCCATTTGGAGTGCACAGAGTATTGTCCCCAAATATAGAAAGAAACACTACTGATGCAAGTCAGAACATATCCGTAACAATTGGGTCAAAATATATTCTAGATTATTACTTGCTATCTGAAGGACTGCTTTCTGAACAACAGTCAGATATTGTGATCTTTAAGGAATGCAGTTACATGTTGGCAGCAGAATAATACCTTATGCTAACATGGTATAACACTCCTCCTATTATAAAGAGCATTTCATCTGATTTATCACCAGCAACATACAGTTTTTTGTCATTCATACCTGAAATGTAAATGCGTAGAGTAGTAATTTATGTACAAGATTAATTAATTGATATTTTATGCAAAGAGAAAGTCACAGAAATCAAAATTCTTAGCTTTTCTCAACAAACCTCAATAGCACGGCTTGGTGGGTCAGTGGTCAGCACTGCTACCTCACAGCGCTCAGGGAGCTGGATTTGATTCCAGCCTCGGGCAAGTGTCTGTGTGGAGTTTACATGTCCTTTCTGTGTCTGTTTGGGTTTCTGCTGGGTGCTCTTCTTTTCCTCACACAGTCCAAAGATGCACAAGTTAGATGGTTTGGCCATGCTAAATTACCAATAGTGTCCAGGATGTGTAGGTTAGGTGTGCTAGGGTCATGGGGCATGGGTCTGGGTGGAATGCTCATCAGAAGTTTAGTGTGGACTTGGGCCAAATGGCCTGTTTCCATATTTGTAGGGATTCTATTTTTTAAAAATTAACCTTGAGTTGACCTCAGGATCTTTCAGATTTATGAGGATTGTTAACTTGGTGAAAAATACCCAATTTGACCCTAAATGTTTGCTATTGACCTCAGCATATTCAGAAAATATTTGCACAGAACTATTCAAAATGGCTCAGTCCATCTTTATCCCAGTCATAGAATCTATAGCATGGCCCTTCAGCCCAACCTGTCCATGCCAGCCAGTTTTCACAATTAAACTAGTCCTATTTGCCTGTGTTTGGTCCATATCCCATCTATATACCTTTCTAAATGTTTCTTAAATGACAAATCAGTTTTGAGGAAGTAGATGGCTGTTCCTCAGGTAGTGATGTTTTTACTTCAGAGTCAAAGGTTAACGGTTCAAGACCCATTCTGGGCCCTGAGCACAATCACAGTTGACATTGGTACGGGAACTGAAAAAAATCTTCACTGACAGTGCTGCCATTGTTTGGATGAGGTGTTAAAACAAGACTCCATCTGCACTCAAAAGCAGGCATAAAATATCCCTTAGCACTATTTTAAAATACAATACTTGGTTAATACTTATCACTCAGTCAACTTCACCAGACAAGTGATTTGTACACCAGCTGGGAACTTGCTGTGTGCAACGTGATTTTCATGTTTCTACATTGCAAGAATGATGACAACTCAAATTATTAAATGTGGTGTGAAATATTTTGGGATATCCTCTGGTCACAAAAGGTGCATTTTAATGCAAGCTTTTTTCTTCTATTTTTATTTCCTTTATACAAATTGGAGAAGTTCATGTAATTTCACGCAAGGTAATATGCAACCTCCTGAAAGAACTATTCAGCTAATCCCAGTCTCCAGCCCTATCTCTGACACCCTCTAAATTCATCACTCTCAAATCTATATCAGCTCTCTACTGAAACTTGCTTTAGAATTCTTACAATTGCAACATCTGGATGAGTATATGAATAGGAAGGGTTTGGAGGAATATGGCCGGGTGCTGGCAGGTGGGACTAGATTGCGTTGGGATATCTGGTCGGCCTGGATGGGTTGGACCGAAGGGCCTGTTTCCGTGCTGTACATCTCTATGACACTTCCAGGCAGCATGTTCCAAATGCTAACAACGTTCTGAGTAAAGTAGTTTCTCCTCATCTTGCTCCCTCGCTGACAGTCTTGAAACTGTGGCCCTTAGCTACATGAAAAAAAAGATATAAATCACAACACCAGATTATAGTCCAACAGGTTTAATTGGAAACACACTAGCTTTCGGAGCGACCCTCCTTCATCAGGTGATTGTGGAGGGCTCGATCGTAACACAGCTGTTAGGATCGAGCCCTCCACTATCACTTGATGAAGGAGCATCGCCCCGAAAGCTAGTGTGCTTCCAATTAAACCTGTTGGACTATAACCTGGTGTTGTGTGATTTTTAACTTTGTACACCCCAGTCCAACACCGCCATCTCCAAATCACGTAAAAAAGGTTTTCCAAGCTGCAGTGCAAACACCAAGTGGGAATATATCAAGGAGCTGGTAAAAGCATGGTAGACCGAATGGCCTCTTCCTTCCTATATTGTGATTGTATAATTTAAACCATTTTTTCTAACATAAAAATAATGCTACAGGAAATCAATTTTTATTTGAAAGCATTGTAAAGGGTGCTTTACAAACTGACTTGGATTTTAACTGCTACAGGTGCTCGACATCTTAATTTCAATCATAGGAACAGAAATCAATATGGAATAGTAAAGACATATCTACTTAAAAAACTGATTAGCCACAAGTTCAAGTGTTCATATATAAAACAAAGTAAGAGAGGAATTGCTTCTCCTAAAAGCTCAGTGAACAAAGGCTGGTTTAAATATAAAATAGCTCACACCAAAGAAGCTTTTGTTGTCACAGATCAACTAAAGATTATAAAGGCCTGACTTCTTATCACTCCATCAATAACCAGCCTTCTCTACTCACTCAAAGTCAGGCAGCAGGTGACAATTATTAACCCTCTCTCTCCCACTGGTACAATTGGTGCTCATTAACAAAAGAATGCAGCCTTTAATAATTAAGGGATTAGCCTGAATCAGGAAGGATTGCCACCACATGCCATAACAAGGCCAAGAAAGAAAGCACAGCCTCATCTAAAGCCTGCAGCTAACAGTACGAAGCAAGCTGTTTGAACAAGTTTACACACACACAGACTCAACTCTTTTGGTGTTACCTCATTGTAGCAAGCAGACACTCAGCAATTTTTAAGTGAGGTGTAATTACCCTGATAAGGATCTCAGTACCAAGGAAGACCAGAAGGGACAGGAGCAGGTCAAACTGTAAGTCATTATATATTGGAAATCAATTTCCCATCCACTTTGTTTAAAATAAAAGAGGAAAAAGTCAGGACACAGATTAGCCATTTTCTATTTAAAAATTGAACATTAAGGTGATGTCACACACATTGTAATGAGGACAGAGCAAAGTGAGGAATTCATAGAGATATGCAGGACAGAAACAGACCCTACAGCCCAACTCATCCATGCTGACCAGATATCCTAACCTAATCTAGTCTTGTTTGCCAGCACTTGGCCTGTATCCCCCTAAACCCTTCCTATTCATGTCCCCATCCAGATGCCAGTTAAATGCTGTAACTGTACCAGCCTCCACCACTTCCTCTGGCAGCTCATTTCATACATGCTCCACCCTCAATGGGAAAAGTTGTCCTTTAGGACCCTTTTATATCTTGCCCCTCTCACCCTAAACTTATGCCCTCCAGTTGTTTGTATCAATCCAGGTATTCAAAGATAAGCAGCATTAAAGTCAATCCTATCATCATCTTCACTACCTGCATGAACATCTGGTCTTTCAACAGAAGTTTCTCTATCAATCAGAAGCAGGGAATCTGGAATATATCATCCCTAACCCAAGAGCCAGAAATAGTTCCTCAACTGACAAATATGGCATCTTTCTACTTCATGTGACTTAGAATCACATGAATGAAATAATTTCTTCCATTGCTTACATCAGTCATGCACCAATACTCTCCGCCTCCATTCTTTTTTTTTGCCCTTAACTTTTGGTTTTTTTTGTTTTTTTTTACCCCCACACTACCACCTAACTGCGGTAGTACTTTTTTTTTTCCCCAGCACCCATGGTGTGTGTGTGCAGGTGTGAGACACAGTGAAAGACACAAAGTGCACCAATCTTTATTCAATTTCCACCACCAGGAAGATAGGAATCCGCCTCCATCCTTATTGACCTATATTGGGTTCCATCCCTAAATTTCCATCAATTAAAATTTTCATTCTTTTATTGAAGTCTTTACATAATCCCACCTCTCCATATCTCTTTTATGTTCACCAATTCAATAATCCTTCCTCCATCTCCAAGTTTCTAACTCAAGCACACTGCCGTCTTATACACCAGAAACTCCTCACTATATTGTGCTTCTAATTACAAGGCCTGATCGTTCCTAACTCTCTCCACATCTTCCAATCTCATATTTAAAACCATCCTTAAAAATCACCTGAGCCAAGTTATTAGTCATCCTCAATCGGTTCAACAGACAGTACTTTAGATTTTTGCAGCTTTTTGCGGTGATCGGTAATGGGAAAGTTATGTATGATGTTTATTTCTAATATGGAGTTACCTGAAAAACTTTCAGGATGTTAGCTTTGGAATGAAATTTGTGGTGTCTGATTTTAGTAATGTTTCCTCTGATTGAAAAATTTATTTTAAAGAGATATCCAAGGTTTTGACTTAATGGGCCATACTGGCATATACCCTGGTGTCTTGATGGCTAGTCTTCAAAGCACGTCATGTTTAATGGATTATTTGAGAGGTAATAACTGTTGTTATGTAGAAAAATGCAGCAGTCAGATTTTTATGCAGCTCGCTCCCACTGTCAATAATAATAGTTATAATGTTTGTTTGATTAATGCTGTTAAGGAGATTGTGAGAACTCTTTGCTCTTCCCCAAATGGTACTGATGGATATAGCACGATCTCTATTAGGTATTATCCTCCTGAAGATGGTACTTTTGGTAATTGTGTCATATGGCATGGAAACAGGCCCTTCAGTCCAACTAATTCATGTTCAACCATTTTCCCAAACTAAATTGTTTTCACTTGCTGTGTTTGACCCATATCCTTCAAACCTTTCATATTCATGTATTTATCCAAATGCCTTTTAAATGTTATAGCTATAGAGGTCATTATACCAACCAGGTTGTACCCTCTACCTCTCCACACCTATCCCCACTTCACTATCCTGCCCCCACACCCACCCCCAGCCCTGAAGAAGAGTTACACCCAAAACGTTGACTCCTCCACCTCCTGATGCTGCCCGGCTTTCTGTGTTCTTCTAGCCTCCTGCCTGTCTATGATGGAGCAGACACTGTGGGCTGAATGGCCTCTTTCTGCCCTTATATCTTGTGGTCTGATGGGTGACCTGGTGCATGATTCACAAAGTTAGTACACAGGTAAAGAAATTGATTAAGAAGGCAAATTGAACATTGGTGTTTATTGTCAGGTGAAGGAAACATAAAAACAGAGACATTTATAGCTATAGTTGTACGGGGCATGGGTGAGACCAGATGTGGAGTATTCTGTACAGTGTATATATCTCCTTGTATAAGAAAGGACATAATTGCATTAGAAGCATTTGAGAGATCAGTGTTTTTTTTCTCCTTCTTGGAGGAAGGGTTGGTCTATTGAGGAAAAGTTGGACAGCTAATGTCTGTGCTGAAAATGTGTTGCTGGAAAAGCGCAGCAGGTCAGGCAGCATCCAGGGAACAGGAGAATCGACGTTTCGGGCATAAGCCCTTCCTCAGGCTTATGCCCGAAATGTCGATTCTCCTGTTCCCTGGATGCTGCCTGACCTGCGCTTTTCCAGCAACACATTTTCAGCTCTGATCTCCAGCATCTGCAGACCTCACTTTCTCCTCAGCTAATGTCTGTCTCAATTAGAGTTAAAAAGAATGTGAAGGGATGTTATTGAAACATATAAGATCCTGAGGACACCTCAGTATAGATGCTGAAAATATGTTTCCCCTTTTGGTAGACTAGAAGTAGGGGACACAGTGTAACATAAAGAGACACTCACTTAAGACAGAGATGAGGAAACCTTTATTTCTCTCAGAGGGTAATGAGTCTGTAGCTTTTCAAGATGACATTGGAGGCAATATAATTGTGTATATTTTTAAGGCTAAGTGAAATAGATTTTTATCTAACAAGAGAATCAAAGAAGGGAGACAGGAAAGTTGAAGACACAATCAGATCAGTCATGATCTTATCAAATGGCTGAACAAGCTCGAGGGGCTGAAAGGCCTGCTCCTACTTCTATTTCCTGTCTGTGTGGGTGAGTGGTGGGTGGTGGGTGCGCTTGTGTGTGTCTGTCCATGTGGGGGGGTGTGTATATGTATGGGTGTCTGTGTGTGTGCATGTGTGCATTGTGTGTGCGCATATGCCCATGCATGTGTATCTGTGTGTGCGTGTGTGTGTGTCTGTCTGTGTCTGTGCGCATTGTGTGTGCGCGCCTGTCTCTGTCTGTCTGTGTGTGTCTGTGTCTCTCTGTCTGTTTCATTAGACACTGCCCTTTGAGGAAGCTGGCAGGTGGCCTACAGGGCAACAATGCCATTACATTGAAAAGGTTAGCCTGGATACCCGATTTGCATATCGATATTTGATTTTTACAAGATGGTTTGTTTTGGAATAATCAAGAAGGAGGTGTAGATGAATTTTAACTTCTCCACTGCATCCTCTGATCCTTTTGAGGAAGTGACTGTGGACCACCATTGAGTGAGACCAGAACCAGGTTTGGATGAGAGACCTATTGCAGTCAGCAAGCCTTCCTCTGCTCAAAGCTGCAGAATGTCCACATGGGCCGTACCATCAATACCACTGTGTATCAATAATGCTGCCTGATCTGCTGTGTTTTTCCAGCACCACTCTAATATAGCCACTGTATATCAACGTCAGTTAGTTGTTACGACACGGAGGTGAACCCCTCTGTTAATTAACATAGTACCTTCAGGTCTGGAGGGTAAAATGAACTACCTGTAGGTTCCCACATTATACTGATAGCCCTGATTCCTGTTATAACACTAGGGATGGCATTCTGTTCATCAGAATTAGGTTTGTATACTGCAGGTAGTGCTCTAGCAAATACATCCTCCAGTTTGAATTCCATCACCCCATTACATAATTTAAAGTATGATTCCTGAGACTAGACTTTCTCTCTTTACCTCTCTGATATAAATGAAATATTGTAAGTTTATGTCGTTACCAGAGAGTTCATTACTTAATAATTATTGTGTTGTGGTTTGGGTCTCGGACTGAATGATTTGGTAATTGTAAACTTCTCCTATTCGTTTGGTAAGCTGTGCTCACTATTTGTTTGGTAATCTGTGCTCACTATTTGTTTGGTAAGCTGTGCTCACTATTTGTTTGGTAAGCTGTGCTCACTACGGACGAGAAGGAAGTACAAGAACATGAATTACACTCACCAAATACCTGCATCTATATTGCAAATTTTCTCCAAACTTTATCAGCTTGAAGTAACATTTAACTGAAGCTCACTTCCAATCAATGAACCAAATTAATGATTCGCTCGAACTATGTAATCATTAAACTCAAGCAAGAGAAATACAGCTAATCCAAACACAAGAATTTTACAGCATATTCTTTCATAAGGCTTTGAGTGCAATTTGGATATAATAAATTCAAAGTCTGCTTTAAAAAAAAACAAAACATTTTACAGATGTGTAATTTAATTGTACACCTGATATTGTACACCACTATATAATATCAGGTGTACAATTAAATTACACATCTGGTCATTTTTCAATAGCGTAGTGAAACTCAGCTGGGGTAGTATCTCCATCTCTGGGCCAGGATGGCTGGGTTCAAGACACCTCCTCTGCTCCAGAGGTGTGCAACAACATCTATGTGAACAGATTGTGTAGAAATTATCTTGTGAAAATCAGCTCAAGGTGTTGTCAGGTAAATTTCCTGGTTAAAGTTGACAAGTAGCAGTAAATCCAGGAGTGAGGTTTCTCATTACAAAGAGAAAGGAAACCCATTTAATTATAATGAAGCTATGCTTATATTTAAAAGAGCAAGTTATAAAGTCGGTAGTCAGCAGACACCTCAAAGTACTTTACAGCCAACAACAACGTATTTTTTCCAAGTGTAGTCATTGTTGTAATGTAAGAAACAGCAGTAGTTTACACACCACTCCCAGTAACGGCAATATAATAATGAGCAGATAACAAAGTACTTTTTGAATGATGTTGAATGTGGGATAATTATTGCCAGGACACCAGGATAACAGCCATGGTTTACTTTTGAAATAGGGTCATGGGATCATTAAGCAGGTAGTTGTTGCATTGGTCTAACATCTGAAAGACCTTTAGCTCCCTATCCTGCACCGATTGTATCCACCTTGATTTCTGTGAACATGCCTATGAGCAGAGGCAAATGTGCTGCCAACTGAGTTACAATTGACAGCACTGGAACAGAATGCCAGAACTAAAACATTAGTCACACCTGACATAGCGCTTCCAGGTCTGGTCAGTGCATTACATGAAAGGAGTAATCGTAATCGAATGGTTACAGCCAATAATGGAGAAGTGTGGTTCTGAGAAATGATTAGGCAGATTGGGTCTGTTTTGTTATCGTGGGAACCGAGGGGAGATTGAATTGATCTGTAATCATGAAGACTGTACTTAGAGTGGATAAGAAGAATCTATTTCTGTTAGCTGAGAATGCCTCGAGGGCCTTCTCTACCTACCTCTGTTCCCTCTCAGTCTCACAGCCTTATGCTCATCTATTCTGGTCCATTGAACATTGATGCCCATGCTGTCAGTTGGCTGCATCTAATCGCTGACATTCCCTC
This sequence comes from Chiloscyllium plagiosum, assembly GCF_004010195.1. Taxonomy (NCBI): domain Eukaryota; kingdom Metazoa; phylum Chordata; class Chondrichthyes; order Orectolobiformes; family Hemiscylliidae; genus Chiloscyllium; species Chiloscyllium plagiosum. Next base: position 77,641,168 of record NC_057723.1, read on the forward strand.
CTTACACCTATCCGCCTTTCTATCCAACTCCTTCCTTTAAGACTCTTGTTCAAACCTACCTCTGAAGTTTTGACCATCCGACCTACATAGCTCAGTGCCACATTTCACTTTAGAATTGAATATTTTTTTTCGTACTGTAGTGCTGGATAAATATAAATTGCTGCTGCTGAGAGGTCAGTAACCTGAAGGCATCAATAAGAAGACAGCAATGGATAGTGTAGAGGGTGATCGAGCAACCTTTTCACCCAGAAGGTGGGGAGGATCTGGAGCTCTCGGCCTGGAATGATGTAGAGACAGAAACCAAAAAGAACACCTGACACATATCTGAGGTGCTGAAACCACAAGGTTACAGAGCAGTAACTGGAAGGCAGGATTTGATTGGACAGAGCGCTTTTTTATCAAGCATGGATACATTGGGCCAAATGGCCAGCTTCTGTACTGGGAATCATTTTACATTCTATGCTTTTATATACAAGTGTGCAATTTTCTCTTCAAATGAATGAACATTGAGGGATATATGGGAAAGATGCATATAATAAAATTTAGTTCTCTCTATAGCTGTACACGACATTGGTTAGGCCACTGTTGGAATATTGCATGCAATTCTGGTCCCCTTCCTATCAGAAGGATATTGTGAAACTTGAAAGAGTTCAAAAAGATTATAAGGATGTTGCCAGGGTTGGAGGATTTGAGCTATAGGGAGAGGCTGAACAGGCTGGGGCTGTTTTCCCTGGAGCGTCGGAGACTGAGGGGTGACCTTATAGAGGTTTATAAAATCATGAAGGGCAACTTTTTCATGCAGAGGGTGGTGTGTGTATGGAATGAGCTGCCAGAGTGTGTGGTGGAGGCTGGTACAATTACAACATTTAAGAGGCATTTGGATGGATATATGAATAGGAAGGTTTTGGAGGGATATGGGCCAGGTGCTGGTAGGTGGGACTAGATTGGGTTGGGATATCTGGTTGGCATGGACAGTTTGGACCGAAAGGTCTGTTTCCGTGCTGTACATCTCTATGACTCTGATTCTCTGTTGGAAAACAGGTAGATTGGGGTGACTGGAAACAGTATGTTCACAAATGTCATTTGTACATGATTGTCCACAATAATGGGCAGGAAAAGACGATCTGGTCTATCAGGCTAGTAATTCAGGTGTGACATAGCTGCATCCCACCATGGTAACTGGCCCCAAGTATAAAGCTGATTCATGGAAAAGAAGTTAAACCAATATATCTTGAACCATGAAACTGTCAATGGATAAGGAGTCAGATAGCAGTGGGTGTATTTGCTGTCACAAAATCAACTGTAGGAACAACATTGTTAAAAGATAAATGAAAATCACTGACAGAAATGAAACAAATCACACTGGTGAAGAATGCAGTGAAATCCTAATACACATAAGTAAGAGTTAGTCAATAGTAACTTAAAAGGGGAAGGGTCGAGGAAATCAAATCAAAATTAGGGAAACCACGTCACAAGGTAAAACATATTTTCTTTGATTTTAAAAAGGTCTTTTAATGTATCTCCAAATAAACATAGGTTTGTGAAATGTTGCAGTCTTCTCAAAATCTCACTTCAAATATCTCTCAAAATGTTGAGAGCCCTGAATAAAATAGTACATAGTATAATAATTTATTGTCACTTGTGTTTATGAAAATACTGTGAAACGTATACATAACATTGTAATCCAGAGCCATTTTAAATACAGAAGTGATAAAAAGAAATAATTGAGACAAAGTTAAGACCAAGTTCATTTTTGTTCCCTCCATGGCTCCATGCTGCTGCTGCAAGGGTTAGAAATGATTATGTAGATACAAATGAACAGTAAATAAAGAAGGAATCATATTGGCTCATTATAAAGACAAAAGGCACAGGACAAAAGAGGAGAACTACACCAGGCCAAGAAAAGTTAAAAATCACACAAACCAGGTTATAGTCCGACAGGTTTAATTGGAAGCTCGAGCTTTCGGAGCACTGCTCCTTCATCAGGCGGTTGTCCTCTTAAAAAAACAGCGCTCTGAAAGCTAGTGCTTCCAAATAAACCTGTTGGACAATAATGTGGTGGTGTGTGATTTTTAACTTTGTACACTCCAGTCCAACACCGGCACCTCCAAAATCAGACCAAGAAAAGGTATAAACGCTGAAATCTCACTGGAACCACAAAAGAGTCACATTGTAACCTAATTGAAGCCACACAACTCACTTGGTCACACTGAGTCCGAACTGGCTTATATTGAAATTTAATTGAAGTCATGTGCAGTTACAATGAAATCTAACAGTTGGTCTATCGGGAACAGACGGAAAAAATTGTCACAGTTTCTGAATAGCAACCTCTCCACACACCACTCTCTCCCATACTGGGGAGTTGGTCCCTGTGAACTCCAACATAAAATGCATTCAACTTGACAGGGAATTTGCATTTGGAATAGCTGACCAACTGGAATTTCCTTACGTTGAGACAGACATTACTTATGAGCAATTCAGTGCACTTTTTCTGAGGGAGCTATTGGACATTGCAAGCATTCCATGTTCATTTTAAATAAAAAGACATTTTCTAAATAGAATTCTAAAGTACACCCGAACCTAATGTTTGGTTTGCTGATCTGTAAATAAAGTAGATTCATTAGCCTTTCTCGTTGATGTAGAAAGATGTAAAAGAAATTACGGAATAATATAAAACAGAGAAAGGCCCTTCAGCCCATTGAACTATCCAGTGCTGCTTCTCCCCCCATAACCCTGTCACCATGTTTTTCTCCTTCACTTACCCAATTCTCTTTGGACACTACTTTTCAATCAGTTTTTATCACACGTTCAGACAATACATTCTGGCAATGTTTCCATTCTCATTAGACTGAGAACCTACTACAGTAGCGCCTCGATATACGAACAACCCCGTTCACGAACAAATCGGTTTACGAACAGAATTGTACGTAAAATTTTGCTTTAACGTACGTACGAAATTCAAGGTACGAGCGAAGATACGAACACAAAAAGCCCGTGTGCGACCGCGCGGTTTCATTGTTCGCGAACCGGGTCCTGGAACGGATTAAGTTCATAAGCCGAGGCGCTTCTGTACTTAAGAAAAACCTACATGCCCATTCTCTCCCTTTGTACCAGTGCGAGCAGCAGCGAAGGTAAGACCGTTTGGTTTTAAAAGTGCTTACCGGTAGCGGGCAGCGGTGTTTTTTTTTTCTCTTTCACTCTCTCTTCACAGAAAGAGCGGGAGCACCAGGGGGAAGTGACGACGACCAGAGGGGCAGCCGAGACCCGGAAGCAGTTAGTGTAAGCTTACCTGGGTAGGTTTTTTCCCCCTTTAAAAGCGCGAAGGAGAGGAACCCGAGGCACTACACGGGTAGTGCCTCCCACCCGCCCTCCTCCTCTAACCTAATAATAACACCTGTTTTGGTAAGTAGGTAAGTGCTGAATTTTGCTTGTTATATTCTTTAGACCCAGTTTTTTTTTAAAATAAAAGTTAGCTTTAGAGGGATGGCAGTGAAGGCAGTGCAATGTTCCTCCTGCAACATGTATGAGGTGAGGGATGCCATCGACGTCCCTGCCGATGACACTTGCAGGAAGTGCACCCATCTCCAGCTCCTCCAAGACCGTGTTAGGGAACTGGAGCTGGAGTTGGATGAACTTCGGATCATTCGGGAGGCAGAGGGGGTCATAGATCAGAGTTATAGCGAAGTAGTAACTCCAAAGATGGCAGAGAGATGGGT